>NC_089779.1:12241903-12274403 GCF_040412425.1 Macrobrachium rosenbergii | reverse complement strand
TATTTCATCTGAAATGCCATGGCTTGCTGGATTGTCAGCGAATGCGCCAGACATAACAGCCATTCAATATACCGGAAAAATGTCGCGCAGAAATTAATTGAAAAACCGGAGACTAGTGATTTCTACATTACTTTGTCATTGTCCACTATTTACTTAGCAGCGAATTGATCAAATTTGAGTCACGGTCTAGGAAGAATTTCTTCGTAGCCCCTAGTCACGGTCTAGAAAGAATCCCTTCGTAGCCCCTAGTCACGGTCTAGAAAGACTCCCTTCGTAGCCCCTAGTCACGATCTAGAAAGAATCCCTTCGTAGCCCCTAGTCACGGTCTAGAAAGAATCCCTTCGTGGCCCCTAGTCACGGTCTAGAAAGAATCCCTTCGTAGCCCCTAGTCACGGTCTAGAAAGAATCCCTTCGTGGCCCCTAGTCACGGCCTAGGAAGAATCTCTTCGTAGCCCCTAGTCACGGTCTAGAAAGAATCCCTTCGTGGCCCCTAGTCACGGTCTAGAAAGAATCCCTTCGTAGCCCCTAGTCACGGTCTAGAAAGAATCCCTTCGTGGCCCCTAGTCACGGTCTAGACAGAATCCCTTCGTGGCCCCTAATCACAGTCTAGAAAGAATCCCTAGTGCCCTAGTCAGAGAGAGAGAGAGAGAGAGAGAGAGAGAGAGAGAGAGAGAGAGAGAGAGAGAGAGAGAAAGAGAGAGAAAGTAATGCTTAATGTTATACCCTCAGGCGAGAGTCCCTTTCAGGCGGTTTGTCATGTCAGACCAAGAGAAGCAGTTTGCCCTTCTCTAAGCAACATTATACGATGCTTCGAAGGTCAATACCAATTTCCCACCTGGGATGACACCATCTGTGTCTTCTACGGATCAGCTATCGACGCCCCTGCCTCGAAGGATAATTCACAAGTTACGTAATAAGTTAGTTATAGATCTATCGTACACAACACTCCCCCGATCTTTACCTATTTTGCTTTAATTTCTTAGTATTACGGTGCGCGACGTCGAGTGAATGCAATTTTTTGTTTGTGTATTATGTAAATAAATATACCGTTTTGTTGTGCGAGTTTTATTTTTGTATTCTTTACCCTGCTTCCAACTGTTGATGCTGAATTCCTTTTGTTGAGTAAAGATTAAAATGAACCTGATTCAAGACAGAATCGTAACTTATTGATCAGCAAAATTCCGTGATTCACCTTGCTAGATATTAATTCATACCGTGACGATACGCACAACTTTCATGGAAATTTTTTAAAAAGCTGAAAATCAGATTTAAACAGGGCAAAAACATATATTTTTAAGAAAAATATTATATAACATGCATGTTAACTAGTAGCCATGAAGAGGAACTTAAAATTCCACGAAACCGAAGTCTCTTCTGCCGAATACAAACAGGACCTGGATAATGCAAACCGTTTCCAAACAGGTAATAATAATTTTATAATAATAACGAAACACATAAACAGAATCCTTGGGATAATTAAGCTTTTAATTCCCTCCCAAGAAAACAAAATATCAAATAAAATATAATTTTCTCTTTTATTGTGCTAATCCTCAGACTAATTAGATTTTCAGCCCTGGTGCATTTGGCAGTATCAATATTAGACTCTTTCCCATAAAAATCATGAAAAATGAAAGGATGATTGAAAAATGACAATAATGTCATTTAGTACTGACAGTGTTATATGAAGGAACTATTGTAAGAAATCTGCCATAAAATATAGACGGAGTAATTTAAGAAACGTCAGCCATAACAATAATGGTGACATTTAAATGAACACAACTGTCATAACAATGACGGTGCTATTTAAAGGAACACAACGTTCTTAACAATAACGCTTAATCAGTCCAAGCTAAGTATTACAGCTATCATGCAGACTATTTACTTTCTCTATAAACTCAATTACCAGAACAGGAAACTCTTCAATTATTCAGCACAGTCACGCTGTTTGCGTACTGAACTTCACTCAATCAGAAATAATTTACATAAAAATATTAATTCATATCACGACTCAGGATCCATGCTACTTCGCAAAAATCGAACCCAAAGACTAATTATCTAAGATGAGGCCGACCTTAACCCTTCCTTTCCGGCAATAAGGCAAATTCAATAAGAAAACATTTTAATCATTCAAGAGCATCTAGTTTCAAAGACTTCTGCGGGTGAAGTTATCTATTAACATCCTTCATCCGTCTTCATTACGACCTGAAGTTCTCAGAGAAGCGGCGGTTTCAATGACTTGTGTTGGTAAAGAGATACCTGTTAATCGTAACTCATTTGTCTTCATTGGGTCTTATCGTATTCATCGACAAGAGTTTGGAACGATGCTCCGACTTACATGATTTCACGCCGGTTATGGTTTTCAAATAAGAGAGAGAGAGAGAGAGAGAGAGAGAGAGAGAGAGAGAGAGAGGAAACTATCTTATTCACATTCATCGACAAGAGTTTCGTATGATGCTCCGACTTATATGATTTCACGATCGTTATGGCTTTCGTTGTCCTACAAATAAGAGAGAGAGAGAGAGAGGAAACTGTCTTATTCGTATTCGTCAATCGACAAGAGTTCGGAATAAAGTTTCGACTTATATGATTTCACGATCGTTAAGGCATTCGTTTTCCTACAAATAAAAGAGAGAGAGAGAGAGAGAGAGAGAGAGAGAGAGAGAGAGAGAGAGAGAAAACTACCTCGAAATATCCTCACATGCCTTTTATTTTTTCGTACTCTGGAAAGTTCTCAAAACTGTCCACACCATGTTTTAGTTGTCATATTCTTTATGAAACTGCAATCAACACGACTGCTTGCTCATCAAGAAGCAGTTTTCTTGCCATAGCAAACTGAAGAACCTTTAATTTAGAAACTAGGATCTTTTACTTTTCTGTAAAAGAAAACTATTGTGCCGGCTTTGTCTGTCCGTCCGCACTTTTTCTGTCCGCCCTCAGATCTTAAAAACTACTGAGGCTAGAGGGCTGCAAATTGATATGTTGATCATCCACCCTCCAATCATCAAACATACCAAACTGCAGCCCTCTAGCCTTAGTAGTTTTGATTTTATTCAAGGTTAAAGTTAGCCATAATCGTGCTTCTGGTAACGATATAGGATAGGCCACCACCTGGCGGCGGTTAAAGTTTCATAAGCCGCGGCTCAAACAGCATTATACCGAGACCACCAAAAGATAGATCTGCTTTTGGTGGCCTTGATTATACGCTGTAGCGTCTGTACAGAAAACTCGATTGCGCCGAAGAAACTTCGGCGCATTATTTACTTGTTAGTTCTAATTCCTTCTTTTTACTACAATAGATTTAGAGGATAACTGGGTGCAATCTTGCGGTTCTATAAGTTTAGGCAATGTAGTTATTGGTCAGTAGAAGAATGAGGAAGTTAATTTCACGTTTATAAAGAAATAGAAAAGTAATCTAAGGTTTGGAAAAAAATAAGTAACATTTAATTTATTAAGGCAATGATAATCTTGGATGTTACAAATTTTAAGAATATGAAATTTGAATTTTTAAAAGTGAAGCAATGTAATCACCGGCTTGAAAAAAATTAGGGAAATTACCTTAAACTTTGAAAAAATATAAAAACCCACAATTTTCTGTTTTTAAAAGTTGGGGGAATAATATTTTCGGTTGGGTAAAAGTTGAAAAGATATAGTCTTGGCTTCGCAAAACATCAGACATGCTAAAATATAAAAACTGTTGAATGTAACTTTAACATGTAAAATTAAGGATACTTGATTCTGTTATTTTAAATTCCAGTTATTTAATTCTGTTTTTTTTTAAATAACTTCATTCAGTTTGATAAAAATCAAGAAGCTGTAATTCCGGGTTCATAGAAATGAGATGCAGCCCAGCAAGCACATTAACATGCAAACGTTACCGCACTCCCATACATAAAAGAACCACTCACGGACGCGCCAAGAAAAATGTCATAAAAACGTCCCAGAGCGAAAAGAATAAAATGAACCGTAAAAAAAAAGTATTTCAGACAAAATAAAATCCACGAGAGAGAAGCATGAAATACAGGCCCAGGAAAAAAAAAGGGCACTGACGATAGGATGATAATTTGGAGACCAGCCAAGCCAGGATCTATGAGAGAAATAGAAAGAGAGGGAGATAGAGATAGAGAGAGATAGTAAAGCATTTTACGACAAAAGTGGGCTTTGAGGAAGAGGGAGATATGGGGGGGAAAGAGGAAATTGCAGGAGGAGAATGATAAGAGGGGCACGTGGGGTTTCTAGGGGGGGGGGGGGCAAAATGAAGAAATGTTGCAACTGTTGCCAAAGGCAGACTTTAATATAGGGCACGTCGGCAGAATTCGACAAATTTGACTCCGAGTCGACGGAGCGCGATCGAATAACGTCGCATTGTTCATGGAAAAAAGAATTTCTTGTTCTCTTCAATAAATAATAGGATTTTTTTTTTTTCGGAATACAAACACACGTAACAACTTTTGGGGGGGCGTAAACAACAGTATCTGAAATTTGCTCAGGAAAAATACATCAGTCTAGTAATGTGTGAGAGACCGACTTTCAAATACAACTAAAACACTTATCCACTTACATACACATCGCTATACACTTACACAAGCACACATACATATATGTATGTGTGTGTGTGTGTGTGGCGCTGTCTGTAATTATGAGTGGATGTGTTAAAATTTATTTGAAAATCTTTGTCTGCCATACACTACTGTACTGTGTGATCGTATGTATGTATGTATGTATGTATGTATGTATGTATGTATGTATGTATGTATGTATGTATGTATGTATATATATAATATATATATACATATATATATATATATACATATATATATACACACATATATATATATATATATATATATATATATATATATATATATATATATATATATATATATATATATATATGTGTGTGTGTGTGTGTGTGAGTTCATTTACCTTAACAAGCTAAATATATTTTCCATCAAACTTCAAAATATGCAAAGAAACTCACGAGTATATTACAATGTAAAATGCAACTGTTATGATTCACAGAAAATAAATTCAGTGTCATTAGTGTTTTGTGGCTTATGACTGGCTCAAGCCAGTCATGTAGAAAATCTCTCATCTCCTGGAGAGAGAGAGAGAGAGAGAGAGAGAGAGAGAGAGAGAGAGAGAGAGAGAGAGAGAGAGAGTATTACTTCCCAGATATTTGCATCCCACGTTGTGTGATTCACACGAGTATATTATCCATCATCTTTGAACTTCTTACACTACGACACTGGACCACGAAGCCAGTAACTGAGATATAATTCTGGGGTTTGGCTCAGCAAACTCTCAACAAACTTAAATAGCTCCGACTGTGGATAAAAATGCTGCAGTAAGACAATGAACTACAGGTAATTCTTGTCGGATGATTTATTTATTTCTTCTGTCACCTTACTTTAGAATTCTATAGTCACTTTCCATAAGTACCTCTCAACCACAGAGAGAAAAAAATATATATATATATATATATATATATATATATATATATATATATATATATATATATATATATATATATATATATATATATAATTCATATATATCCTACGCACTTCCATTTTCTTTATTAATTCTAATTCTACTAATAATCCCTGGCCCTATATCTATTAAAAATTTCAGTTTTGCAACATCACTGACAGATATCTGTAATTCTTTAAGCAGGAAATGAAGAATAACACATTCACACCAAACAAACTTTTCCTTTAACATCCATATTTTTCCGGGCTGAGCCTCCTGAAGTTGGACAAATTCTCATCTTCGCAGACTACTACTACTACTACTACTACTACTACTACTACTACTACTACTCCAATAATAACAATACCGATAACAATCCAGCCTCAATAATGACAGATGGAAATCATTAAAAATCAAGTTAATTTTTTTTTTTGTCGCCTATACCTCTTTCTTTTTATTCCTTAACTTTTCCATTCTTCACCTTCCGATTTCTGTATTTGTATCTCATTCAACTACCTCACCTTTCCTTCCCTCTTTGTATCTCTTTACTCCTCTTCTTCTTTCCCTCGTTTCCCATCCTTTACATAATTTAACCTCACACCTAACGTTTAACAGCCATTCATTTCGATCAGTATTACTCCTACTTACGCTCGGAGGATCCATAGTAGCAGCAATATCGATTCTGAAAGAACGGTTATTGCTTCTTTTTCGCCGAGAAAATCGGTTAAATAATTTCACTGTCTACGAGATGACGCTAATGGTTGTGCCAACAAGCATTGTATCTGATGAACAGAACCAAATTTAATCTGTTGCAGCTCCTGAGGTTAACACTTTCTCGGAAACCTCATATCACAGTGGAAAAGTTCAAAGTGTATCTGAGATATCAAGAGCTAAACCTGATATAGCTGAAAAAATATATAAGACTTTATCTAGAAGGTTTTATCTAAGTTTAATTTTAAGGGCAATGTTAATTTAACGGATTTTTTTTATTTAACCACCGTAATCATTAGTATAAAAATCGTTAAGTATTTCATGTTAAATTCCAAACTGCTACTTTAAACTGTACATATGTTTTGTTAACTTTCACACAATCTAAGATGAATCTCACAAAACATTTATCTTATTTAAAGAGCCAATGGTTATGATTACAAACATCGAATAGAGTCACTTGGTACATTTCCGAAAGCTTTTGAAATTCTGTCCAAAAAATTCATACGGCCTGGGGGTTGGGGTGGGGTTAACGAAATAAGAAGAATGAAAACATAAACAAGAAGTTAATAGTAAATAAATGAATTAAAAATCAACCAAAACCGTGAATGAAAAGTAACACGTGTTAATGTAAAAGCAACAACGTGAGGCGGAGTAAGGAGTGAATAAAAAATAAAAAATAATCCTACATAGTTGTATTAAGTGTTGCTAGCCGTGACTCAACATAACTTGAACACGATGGGGGAAGGGGGGAGGGGGGGAAATACTGTAACTCTATCATCCAATAAATTGAACAGTCTCGCCCCGATAACTGTGAAACACTTACTATCTTGAACCAACAAATACTTTTTCCAATCAAAACCATGATCTCTCTCTCTCTCTCTCTCTCTCTTTCTCTCTCTCTCTCTCTCTCTCTCTCTCTCTCTCTCTCTCTCTCTCTCTCTCTCTCTTACATATGGTGAACTTCGCAAGAAAACTTGTAAAGCATATCTGGTTCTCATCAGGGGGTCGAGAGAGAGAGAGAGAGAGAGAGAGAGAGAGAGAGAGAGAGAGAGAGAGAGAGAGAGAGAGAGCGAGCGTGGGGCACATGTAAAAATTCATGAGCAATAACACATAAATTTGTAAAATGCAATTAAAATGTATAAGTACAACAGGTGAAGACTACATGATTTCATCCCAGGAAAACTTCAGTACATGATAGGTCATCTGCACCTATGTGGAATTTACAAAACTATAGGGAATATTGTCCAAAGGCGATAGAGATCACAAGTAGACGGATGGAAGGGATTGGGTTTGGAAGATATTATTATTATTATTATTATTATTATTATTATTATTATTATTATTATTATTATTATTATTATTATTATTATTCAGAAGATGAACCATGAGAAAGAAGTAACAGAAGGTCAATGGACATACAGAAAGAAAAGATCTCACTTCATAAAGAGAAAAAATATTATAAAGTAATAAGTAGATAAAAATGTGTTAAAATGCAAGGATAATACTGCCCTAAAATAGAAGATTGCAGTATCTGCAAAAATACAAAACTGAGAAAAATGGTAGATACCCTCTTGCCTCATTACTGACATTGCAGATACTTATACTGCAGATACACCAATAGGTGCACTGTTGGCATTGTTTAAGAATCTTTGCAGCGTCCCTTCGGCCCCCCAGCTTCAACCCCTTTCATTCCTCTTACAGTACCTCCGTTCATATTCTCTATCTTCCATCTTGCCTTCCACCCTCTCCTAGCAACTGTTACATAGTTCAACTGTGAGGGTTTCCTCCTGTTACACCTTTTAAGCCTTCTTTAATCTCAATTTCCCTTTCAGCGCTGAATGACCTCATAGGCCCCAGCTCTTGGTTTTTGGCTTAAATTTCATATTCCTTTTCCATTCCGGGAATCTACAAAAGGTTAATGGCGCTTTTATATCGTAAAAAAAATGAGAATGATGACGTTAGTAACAAGCCATAACAATATGTTATTGTACTGAAACATACTACCACTATCCTAGCTTATTACTAATCTAACGCTTGGCCTTTGGACTAAACTCTATATTCCATTCCATTCCAACACTTGGAATGTACATAACGACAGTACTACTATTACTATGGTTCCATCGACTATTTCTTCGTCAACACTGCGGCCTGTCAGACCATCTGAACCCAGAGTTTGGCCCTATAATTCTTCCCAGCAGACGACCACCGGACATTGGACGAGAGTGAGAACTTCCACTGCCTGAGAAAGTTTTTGTAAGCTGAGACTTCGTTTATTTACGGCAGCGTGACTTTGATGGAAACGTTTTTCCCATCCCGGAATCATTAGTAAAAACAAAATATATTAACTAAATAAAAAATATAAAATTATATAAAAATACTGTAAAAGATCTAAAAAAACTCCCTAAGTTACCTACACTCATTATTCAGACAGACTGTTGCGTTACAAAATTCCGTTTCCTCCATATGCACAAACAGGATGTCGTTACCATAACAAACTTGTAATTCGCCCTTTCAAAATTATGTATGTGTAATTCTAAACTACGCTTCAATAAGAACCTATATATATTTTAACAGTTAGCAATACTCTACTTGCACTGCCTAAAACCAAATTGGACCAGCTGGAGCAACAGGACGATATACAACACAGCCAACAACAATGAAATTTCACGAAGAAAAAAAAATATACGACGGGAAAATCCATTAGACAGACCAACATTTTATTCATCTCTCTGTTGCCCTTAAACAAACCCGACCTCTCACCAGGCTGCTTCCCTCACGACATATAGTATAACATCTCAGTATTTCAAACACCAAGTTCAAGTTTAATGCGCCGGAGTCCTTTTTTTTTCGTTGCCAGGCTACCGGATCTTAACTGTCATCACGACTGCAAAAACAGACCCCAGCGCCCTCAGACATCTGAACATTTGCTCTCGGCGGGGGGAAAACAAATAAAAAACATATAAAAAATATAACGACCAGTTTCCATGACTCAGGATCAGGGGAAATGGTCATTTTTCCTGTACAGTGACAAGTGTCTTTCTCGGTCCCCCGTCTACGCGGTCCTTGGCAACCGCACACAAGAGTCCTTGAACCCAACTCTTTCCTCTTAAGAGATTCTCGCAGTCTCGCCGCCTTACAAGACACATTATGTAGGAAAATGTGTCGCTAAGCTTTCCCGTCTAGCTTACTTTATGAGCTGGAAGAATTTTCCTTTAAATAAATAACAATACGTCTCAAACTTTCCTTAAGAAATCCTTCAGATAAACAACAATACATCGTAAACTTTCCTTTCGTTGAAAAAACGGCGACATCCTGGATGTTAAAAGATAAATGCACGAAGTTTTCTCTGACACGACAAAAAATACAAATAATATAAAGGCACGCTCACTCTTAATACACGAAGCTATTTCGTATCTAGTTATGGACAAGGATTTCCAAAAGGGAAAATCTACAGTACATCACAAAATTATAGTAGATACCTTAAGAGATTACTCCAAGTGTAATTTCATGTACAACTAGTTGAAACGTGTGAAGTACGTTCACAGACATCTACAGTATATTACACTAAAACGTACAGCTTTAATTCCACCCGTCGAGGTACTGATGTCTTGACACCTGTTGACTCCGACTGCCGCGAGTGTGATGGTATAACATTACTGGTACTATACTTGTCAAGGCCAAAATCAGCAGTAACTATTATTCTCCTGGTATTCCCAGATGTTTCACAGCTCAAGGATTCGGTAAATGTACATAAGAAACGGAGAATGGAAAAGGGAAAATGAGATGAAAATACGACGCAAGAGGAGAGTGACACTAAAACGAACTCCTGCACAGTATTTTCCCGAAAAGTTACCAAGTACCGAGACCTTTCCCCGAAAAAAGCGGAACGACATATCTTAAAAACTAACCATATAATTTTCTTGAAAATAATATTATTATGGTCTCCACACCCAACCTAAACTAGCCTAACCCAACCTAAACTAACTTAACCTAGGGGCATGGCAAAAAAAAAAAAAAACGGGGCTGGTGCGATACTAGTGTATATCTCGGTAATTTGCTCCGGGGTGAGGAACTTTGGTTTCCCGAACTAGGAAAAATCGAGGCCGTTGTGAGGCTAAGAACAATAGCGGTGTGTAACATCTTAATGAAGAGCACGAGGTAAATATTGACAATATAGTGGCGTGTCCAATACAGCTCTTTCTCCTCATTGCTATCAAACTTAAAATTTCAATGCTTCGGCTTGTCACAATAAGACAGGAAAGCTTGGACGATGAAAATGAAAATTTCAGAATGCTGTCAATCATACATTTTTTTTAAACATAAAATCAATATCATCTAAATGTCTGGTTTGGGAGAGTCTCTTACACACACATACATATATATACATACACATACACATATATTATATATATATGCATATATATATTTATATAAATATGTGTGTAAAGAGAGGGAGAAAGGATCGTCCATTTTCTAATTCCCAACAAAGTCATTGAAAAACTGACAAAAGCAACCAAGAAGTTTCAATGTATATTTGGTAAGAGCTTAACTGCAGGAAAGTTTTCCCGAAAACTGCTCATCCCTCCGCCCACCCTCCTCCCATAGAACCTACCAAGGCGCACCCAACCCACAATACGTGAGGAACTCAAGCAGTATTTTACTGCGATTGAATTATCAAAGTTTTTTTTATATATATTTTGGAACAGGTCTTCTTACAGAGACTCGTCTTGGTCATGAGAAATTCTGAGGTGAATTTGCTGAAATTCTTCTCAGTTACGTGACATGCTGCGTGGGTATGAAAGACATATATGGGGCCAATTTAGTCATCCAAAACTTCAACACAAGGCACTTCGTGTTATCCGAAAAGTTCTAGCACGGTAAGAAGCAATTCGCGCTCACATATGTACTCGTAATCTTAATAAATCAAATATTTTTAACTATATATATATATATATATATATATATATATATATATATATATATATATATATATACATACATACATACATACATACATACACGCACACACACATTCATCATTAAACCATCAACAACGATCTTCAATCATTTGTGGCTTAATATTAAAAACGATCATTCATATATACGCATATATACTGTATATATATACATATATAATTATATATATATTTTATACGTCTACACATATTATATCTATACATATACATACATACATTACATATATATATATATATATATATATATATATATATATATATAGAGAGAGAGAGAGAGAGAGAGAGAGAGAGAGAGAGAGAGAGAGAGAGAGAGAGAGAGAGAGAGAGAGAGACCCAAGCTTTAGTCTAGTAAGATCTGCACCATTAAACAGACAAAAATCCTGAGTGGGTTTTGATGTTTGACATTTTTGGAGTTATTTTCTTTGCTTAAACAAACACAAGTTACCTTAATCTATTAAATCACCTTTTTGTCTGAAGAAGCATAAGGAGCAGAACATAATCTAATTAATCGATTCTCTGATCGAAAAAAGATCAACCATGCAGGTGGCAACACGTTAATAAGCGATGACACCATACGCAAAGATTTTTTTTTTTAATTCACAATAAAGCGTTTTAACAGTCAAAACAATGAAATATATGAAATGGCGAACTGCACACCACTTTGAGTTCCAAATGGTTTTAATAGATTAATGGTCAGATGACTAAACCCTTTGGCCCTATGTCCTCTAAATGGGACACTTCAATACCAATAATCATCCATTGCCGAATTCACTCTGTACAAGAAAGAACAACTGCCATCTATGTGAAGAAGAACCCATGCCTCACTAACTCGAGTAACTGTAGTGAAACTTCAACTTGACTAAATCCAGAAGTTGTGTTCATTTAATACAGTACAGAATTGGAAACGATATAAAATACTTCACAGACTTAAAATTAATTCGGTCAGCTGAATACGCACCCATAATCTGATTCAAATTATGACAATTTGCATTTATTTAAACACCCGTCATTTTTCAAAAGATATGCGTTCTCGTAAGATGGCTATTGGTCAAAGAAATATATTACAACCGACATGCTCGTAACATGGGAGTCTCAAATCTTATTAGCATATTCACAACAAAATGGTTAATAAAAAAGTAAAATATTCACTTGCTAGTATCATCGCCCGATTTCTGTCTATATATATCACACGAGAGTTAGAGACTTAAAACGAATTGGGAGAAATCAACGGTATATTTAACCTAGTCATTTCCTAACTAAAGAACAGTCAACCTACCTCCTAAAAAATCTCTCTCTCTCTCTCTCTCTCTCTCTCTCTCTCTCTCTCTCTCTCTCACACACACACACGCAAGTGATCTTGAATTCTCTCGACCCCACTCCCCTCGCTGCCAAATAAACAAGAGCGTAGAAAAAATAAGAAAATACAACTTGCAGGCACATAAAAAAACAGCTTGTAGCTCAACATCTGTTTGTAACATGAGGAGGTGTTTGATAGGGCAACTTCTTGCGCGCGGGCAGGAGCGTTCTAGTGCGAGTGGTGCGTTTCTGGCACGGTATGCCTCTTCTAGAAATAACAGGTAAGAAGCAAATGTTAGCACATTAGGGAAGAAAATGTTAGCAGATTAGGGAAGAAAATGTTAACAGGTTAGGGGGAAAATGTTAACAGGTTAGGGAAGAAAATGTTAACAGGTTAGGGAAGAAAATGTTGACAGATTAGGGAAAAAATATTAGCAAATTAGGGAAGAAAATGTCAGCAGATTAGGAAAGAAAATGTTAACAGATTAGAGAAGAAAATATTAACAGATTAGGGAAGAAAATGTTAACATTAGAGAAGAAAATGTTAACAGATTGGGGAAGAAAATGTTAACAGATTGCGGAAGAAAATGTTAACAGATTAGGGGAAAAAATGTTAACAGATTAGGGAAGAAAATTTTAAAAGATTAAGGAAGAAAATATTAACAGATTGGGGAAGAAAATGTTAATAGATTGGGAAGAAAATGTTAACAGATTAGGGAAAATGGAGCAAACATAAAGAAATGAAAGTGGAGCAAACATAAAGAATGTGGATCAATGTTCATATATATATATATATATATATATATATATATATATATATATATATATATATATATATATATATATATATATATATATAGATATATAGATATATACATATACATATATATATGCATATATAGCCTATACATATATATATGTATATATATATATATATATATATATATATATATATATATATGTGTGTGTGCTTATATATATTATATATATGTATATATATACTGTATATATATATATATATATATATATATATATATATATATATATATATACATAAACAAGAAAAAATAAAAAGCATCCTTCCTGGAGACTGTCATATATGAGATAAAAGCATAACAATTTAAATAAATCGATTTTCGTCTGACAGTACGTAAAAATAAGAAAAAACCATATATTACACGAAAAAACAATTATTTCAAGAAAATATGAAACTAAAACTTACAGAAACCCCCCCAAAAAATGAACTGAACGAGATCTACACTGAAATGATTGGGGAAATGAGGATTTCATAAAGAATACAAACAGTTTGAAAGATTATTGTTTCCATGGCTGATCCTCGAAAGTTTATGAAGAGAACTAAACAAATTATCTTTGATATAGGCATAATTATTAAAAAGAAAAAAATGTGTTAAAATTTTACAAATATTACTTTGTTAATATGATAACAAAACACCGTTTGTCGACTGCGTCATGCACAGACATTAGTCTCATAACTAATAACTGCGTCATGCACTCACATTCGTCTCCTTTCATTTTTATAATTAAAATGCTACGCTAGTAACACCACTTGTCGTTCGACCGACAAAGCTGGAATGAATTGAGTGAGGTCAGGACTTGATAGGGTGACCAACCAAGGTTGGACGTGCGATTAATACTCTGACCGCTGAATTTAATATTTATAGAATGAGCTAAATAATAATGCATTCTACAGTTAACTTCGTTATTAAGAGGTGTGACGCCATTTTTATTAGCTATACATCAATCACTCTATAAAGAGGAAAGTGTTAATCGGTGAAAATAATGACTTTTGTTATCACTACTAATAATACTTCTCGGTCGAAAAACCAACTACTGGATTTTACGTATTTAAAAAAACATCAGTTTTAATGACAGCAAAAGACCAATAGAGGCACCACAATGAATGGTGTATAATGTCTGGAATAGAATGAAATATAGAATTTAGGCGCAAAGCCAAGCGCTAGGACCTATGAATCATTCAGCGCTGAAAGGAAAACTGAGAGGAGAAAGGTTTGAAAGGTGTAACAGGAGGAAAACCTCGCAGCTGCACTATGAAACAATTGTTAGGAGTTGGCGGAAAGCAAGATGGAAGAAAGATAATATGAACAGAGGTAGAGTAAAAGGAATGAAAGGTGTTGCAACTAGGGGCCGAAGGGACGCTACAACGAGCCTAAGTAATGCTTACAGTGCACCGCGTGAGATGCACGAACGGCACTATACCTGGGGGTGTATGCTGTCTGGATCGGTGGCACACAGACCGTGAGAAATGACTGGGCTCGGGGCCAAATGCCTTTAAATAAAGACGGGTGTCTGCGGGACATACGCCATTTATTCTCCATAAGCTCAGGAAGAGGGGGGGAATGAGGCGGTCAAAATTGGGCTGGAATGTAGCTCATTTTCCCAAGGGTGCGACAGGAAATTTATTCTTTCAATTTCAACTTATTTATGACGTTTCTTGGCCTCGATAATGAAGTCAGCTCGTTAATACATGTGATGAGATGTCAAGTATTTTGAAGTTTATAGTTATGTATGATTACGTCTTTTTATGATCTTATAAGAAAGGCTTTCGTTCTTAGGGCTATGTTAAGTGTATTCCCATACACTAGTATATATATATATATATATATATATATATATATATATATATATATATATATACATGCATATATATATACATACACATATACATATATAAATTTATATATGTATATATATTACAATTATATAAGTATCTGGTGACCAGTAGTCTATATATATACATACATACATACACACATATATATATATACTGTATGCTCGTATATGTGTGTGTGTGTGTGTAATATAAAAATGTATATATGTATATTTATAATACACACATATATATGTATATATATATATATATATATATATATATGTGTGTATATGTGTGTGTACACACTTAAATATTGCCATCATATAATACATATGCCCTACACCCAGTTATCCACCACCTGTGGCACAGACTCCGGCAAGATGGGAAAATCAGCCGATCGATGTTTGGTGGCTAAGTAGCACAGCAAAACTGGCTAAGTGGCACAGCAAAACCGGATAAGTACCGCAGAAAAACCGGCTAAGTGGCACAGCAAAAGCAGCTTAGTAGCAGAGCAAAACCGGCTAAGAAGCACAACAAAACTGGCTAAGTTACACAGCAACACCAGCTACGTAGCACAACAAAACCGGCTAAGTAGCCAAAAAAAAAAAAAAAGGTTAAGCAACACATCAAAATCGGATAACTGGCACAGAAAAATCGGCAAGTGGTACAGCAAAACCGGCTAAGTAGCACAGAAAGACCGACTAAGTAGCACAGGAAAACCGGCTAGGTGGCACAGCAAAACCGGCTAAGTGGCACAGCAAAACCGGCTGAGTGGCACAGCAAAACCAGCTAAGTAGCACAGGAAAACCGGCTGAATGACACAGGAAAACCGGCTAGGTGGCACAGCAAAACCGGCTAAGTAGTACCGCTAAACCGGCTAGGTAGCACAGCAAAACCGGCTAAGTAGCATGGAAAAACGACTAATTGCCCCAGCAAAACTGGCTCAGCAGCTCAGCAAAACCGGCTAAGTGGCAAAGAAAAACTAGCTAAATAGTATAGCAAAACAGGCTAAATGACAGAGAGAGAGAGAGAGAGAGAGAGAGAGAGAGAGAGAGAGAGAGAGAGAGAGAGAGAGAGAGAGAGAGAGGGGGATGCTTCTATAAGAGCAGAGGAATACGAGTTCCAAATTGCTTTTCTAAGGCGAAAAACGTTATCCCTCCACCCACAAATGAAAGCTGCTGTGATTTAGACGACGAGGTTTGGAAGACTAAACATTAAGGCATCACAGTTTCAAGAACTTTTTTTGTTTATTTAAAGTGAAGCCTATAACCATGCGATATCCTAAAGATCTAATCTCATTATGATAAAAGAATGACAGTTTTAAGATAAATGTTTTTATTTAGAAAGATGACCTAAAACCACGCGATGTCCTAAAGAGCTGATCATCATAAGGATTTTAAAATATAAACAGATGCCATGTTATGAATATTAAGTGTTATCAATATGATAAATAATAATAATAATAATACTAAAGACAAAGAACAAGCATATAAGGAAAACTTCTTCTATAAGAATAACTTCTACGGCCGAATGATATACGTGCGGACGTGAATATCTAGAGGTTTATGATTTTGTTTGTGAGTTACATACAGTCTCCATCACTGTTTGAGTACCGAACTCATACTTTCGTTGGAGAATTTAATTATATTATATTATAATGATTTTGAATTACCTGGTGTCACGAACATTGTACTGGAATTATTACAGGTCACTTATCATTTTTCAATATCATTTTTCAAATCACTCAGAATTACCACCACAAACTCTTTGGCTGAGAAACCTTTTGAGGAAACCTTTTATGTTTAAATATGTCCTATTAGCGGCTAAAATAATAAAATATTAATAGACCGAGCAATTCGCCACCCTAAAATGTCTCCTCTCCCCAAAAGTTACTTTCCCGTATCTCCCAAAATCTTAATATTACTTTGCCAGTCACTGGGTACTTATTAAACCTATGTACCGAAATCTACGGTTATAGTGTGTAGGGTTTCACTTTCTTCATCCTCGAACATTTGGAAAAAGGCTAAGCATTCCACCACATACGATCCCTTCTCCCAAAAGGTATTTTCCTAACTCAAGTTACATCTATATTTCTCCCAATATTTAATTGCTTTTTGCCGCTCAAGAAGCCCTACTGACAAACAAACAAAACCAAAACCATTTCCATCTTGGTAATATTATCAACAATGTGCCATGTAGCCAAAGTAGTTTCCTATATCATCATACACATTCATATTCATATTTTCCGGAAACAATAACAGCATGAGTAAAATGAATGAAATCTCTAAGCCCTTTAAATATAACAAAAAATCACTTACAATAAATACAATAGAAGTAAGAGAGAACACATGTGAGAATCAAAGCCAAAAGGTATTCCTTTCTTTTGTCGTCGAGTGTGTCGCTAACATTAGACTAACAATTTTTTCCGACCTTCAGTGAGAACGCCAACACTTGTCCAACAATACAAAGGAACAGATTTTTCATCTTTTTGACTTCCATCAGAAGCAATGTAAACAAACCAAAATATCAAGAATTCCACCAGTTTCATTTTGTCACGCCTAGCAGCTCAATCCTCTTAGACTCTTAATGCCCTGCAGTCCAATCCTCTTAGGTTCTTCCCACCTAACAGTTTATTCCTCTTAGTTTCTTCCTACCTAACAAGTCCAATCCCCTTAGTGTCTTCCCATCTAACAGTCTATTCCACTTAGTTTCTTCCTACCTAACAAGTCCAATCCCCTTAGTTTCTTCCCACCTAACAGTTTATTCCTCTTAGTTTCTTCCTACCTAACAGTTCGACCCTCTTAATTTCTTCACGCCTAGTAAACAGATCCTCTTAATTTCTTCACGCCTAGCAGTCCAATCTTCGCAGCCTCTTCCCACCTAACAGTCTAATCCTCGTAGTGTCTTTCCACATAACAGTCCAATCTTCTTAGTCTCTTCACACCTACAAGCCTAATCTTTTACTCCTTCGGTAGATTCCCGAGACTAAAACTGTGACAAAGGTTTTGCTTAACTTATTCATATTATCATAACTTGATCGAAGGAAGATTGCAGTTGTTACCTCCGAAACAAACACGCTACAATAAGCACTAAGAGCTATATTTTTCAACACCAGTCCAATCCTAAACCTCCAGTACTTCACTCGTGGTTTCACATAGGCGTACGTTAACGAGTATTGAACCTGTATAAGCCTTTCCTTATCATATTTCTAGTCTGACTTCCGAATATCTTGAGTCTTCATTTTTTTACGATTATTTCTTTTCCCGTCTTTACGTCAACTGATTCCTCCGTCAAGTCCTTTCAAAAGATGCAATTTTGATGTCACGTGACCTAGTAGAATTGTTAATTCAAAGGCAAGATCTTGAAGGGAGTATCGCAGAGGTTAGCGATATTGGCAGTATGGCTTGGCATCCTGTGGGAATAGCCCAATAAATACCAAAGAAAAGATATATACAATATCTACTATGGCTTGGCATTCCGTGGGAACAGCCCATAAATACCATGGAAAAAATTATATGCAACATCTGAAGGTTGCATTCGCCTGATCCATGAAAATAGATCGGCCATGCAATGAACGTTTCAAATCTTAACTTGCTATCCACTTAAGCCCTTTTAAAAGTCCATAATGGGTATTAAATGGAAAATTTCTCCCTTCAGACATCCAACTTCGAACACGTGTTGGAAACAGCATTCTGGTCACTACGCTACGACGACTGGAACTATTTTTACTTTTCTGTAAAGGAAAACTATTGTGACGGCTTTTTCGTGTCCGCACTTTTTCTGTTCGCCCTCAGATCTTAAAAACAACAGAGGCCAGAAGGCTGCAAATTGGTATGTTGATCATCCACCCCTCCAATCATCAAACATACCAAATTGCCGCCCTCTAGCCTCAGTAGTTTTTTATTTTATTAAAAGTTAAAGTTGGCCATAATCGTGCTTCTGGCAACGGCATAGGATAGGCCATCATCGGGCCGTGGTGAAAGTTTCATGGGTCGCGGCTCATACAGCATTATACCGAGACCACCGAAAGATAGATCTATTTTCGGTGGTCTTGATTATACGCTGTAGCGGCTGTACAGAAAACTCGACTGCTTTTTTATTTTAGGGGGGCGGGGCTTGTCCATCAACCAATGTGGACTTGGTATTCTACTTCCTTCATACAAAAACACATACACACACACACACACACACACACACAAAAAACACGAACTGCATCAGTTTACCTTTCAAATTGTTTACAGCTTCACGTCCACTTAATTATATACTCAAGAATATGACACCCACATCTATCGCATTACAAATGAAATACAGATTACAAGCTTAGAATTCCCAGAGCACGCAGACGTAATTAGTTGTTGCGAAAGAAATCGCTTCCACCAATTGTAAAACTATCCTTTGAACATGCTACTGAAACGTATTACATTGCTCAGTCTAAAACAAATTACGCAGAAAGACAGAAAAAAGAGGCATGAGGAAAAAGGATTTACAACAGGAAAAGGTGTTTTTTAACTACATTTATCTGGGCGCATTCATCGACAAATGAGGCAAGCCCCTTGTACCTTTACGGGCAGCGCATACCAAGCACCTTACGTGGAAATCTTTACGTAATATGAAAGGTACATTACTGTTAACCTGAAATGAAACGTTTCAGAAAAAGGCCGATGAAAAATGACGCAAATCCAATTGCAATCAGTTCAGGAAAAACGACTCCACACAGTTCTGTAAAGGCAGAGATCCTGAGATACTGTTGATGGTGTTTACATTACAGTGATCTTTAAATTCCATACAATATTTTGTGGTGAAATGCAATAATATATAAGTAAGCATCCCGTAGACATTTCTGTTCTTCCCTGACTGTTAAGTCTTGTTGAATATTCATTTGAGTTATGTTTTAAATTTATTTTAAATTTATTTTTAAATATATTCATACCCATACATAACTGTGGATTTGTTTCTCCATTCTCCTAAACAGAATTTCTCTTTAGGTCGTATGCGGTTTATAATAAATTTGGTAACTGAATATCACAATCACAATAATGTGATATCCACTTACCAAATTTATTACAATTACTTAGACTAAAGACTCACATAGGGAAAGAGGACAATCAAATTAAAACTTGAAGCAAAGCCAAGAACAAGAGGATTTTAAAACTGAACACAATCATATACACAATCTAATGAACTAGGTATAAACCGCATACGACCTAAAGAGAAATTCTATTTTGGACAATGATACCTGTGTAATCAAGAATAAAACTGACACTTACAATTTGTGCAAATAAATGACTTCGGCATAAACATGGAAAGTGAAACTGTGAATCAGATAACGTTAAGGAGCGGACTACAAATTCCAAAAGGTAAAAATCGCCAAGAATGACTTCAAATTAAAATAAGGAGCCTTCCAACAAAATAACCCTTACAGCCCAGTGCAAAGCCAAAGATCCTTTTTTGTTAACTGTAAATTTTTTTATAATATTCTTGTCATTTTGGAGGTTCATTCTGCCAATTCTGTAAAAGCCATTATCAATTATTTTTTTTTTATTTTTCTAAATCAAGTTTGCTTCTCACTGTAAACTGAAACGTTTTAAATATATTAAGGCAATGATAAAGAATTTGTCAAAATTCAGCAAAATCAAAAGTTCTTAGTTAGATAACAAACACACATCAAGGTCCAGAACTGTTAAATATTAGAAGGAAACAATTGAAAGATAATACAGGTACGCTAGGCCCAAGAAATTTTAAATATTCATCAAATGTCCTCTGACTGAAAGATAAAAGATACCCTAAGGACCAGAATTTTTAAACAATGGGTGAAATCAAGTCCTTTAATTGAAATACAACGTAGATACGCTAAGTCCAAATTTTTTTAATTCTTATCAAAAGTTCCGGAATTTCTAAATACGAAAATGAAAAGTGCTCGGATTTTTCATGTTGTCAACACGTTCATAGGATTAGGAAAACAAATTACAACAAATCAACGAGAATTTCTAAACATTGGGTAGGCATTAAAGGTCCTTGGATTAAGCGGCATAAATACGATCGGGCCCGAATTTTTAAATATTTAGTGGAAATCACTAAAACAGAATAGAATAAAGAATTTAGGCCAAAAGTCAAGCTCTGGGACCTATGAGGTCATTCAGTCCTGAAACGGAAATTGACAGTAAGAAGGTTTGAAAGGTGTAAAATGAGGAAAACTTCTCAGTTGCACTGTGAAACAATTGTTAGGAGTGGGCAGAAAGTAGAGATCATGAACGGAGGTACAGTAAAAGGAGGGAAAGGGGTTGCAGCAAGAGGCCGAAGGGACGCTGCAAAGAACCTTAAGTGATGCCTACAGGAGGTGCCCTGACGGCACTATCGCCCCCCGCCCCATACGAGGATGGATATCAATAATCATCGGAATGGTACGCTCAGTGACTGTTTCGTTTCAAAGACAGTCAAGCTTTGGAATTTTGTCAAATTTCCGTCTCAGGAGCCACACCTGCTTCCATGTGGAGGTTTTGTCACTACTTCGAGGTTGAGCCCAACTTTTCCTCCTGTTTTATCAAGCGTAGCCTATATAAGGGGATCTGACTGGCCTTCCCAACAATACCTGAATTTTATACATATAGTCGACAACTGAAAAGGGGCAAAACAAACGAAAGTAAATTTTACAAGTTAAGAAAGTTAAAACGAAAACGAAAATAACTTAAGTTTAATATTTATAAAGGAGATGGAAATTAAACCAAGTTAATATAGTTAAAGACGAAATGAGAATAAACAACATTAATAGTTCAAAGCGAAGGGAAAATTAACCATGCTAAGAGTGTTAAAAGCAAAGTAAATCATGTAACCTTACGACGAAAAGAAAGCAAACAATATCTGGACACTTAAAGCCTAGTGCTTGACCAATTTTCAGATAACCTCTTTAATTAAGATTATCCTACGAGACGATGATTTACAACCGAGGATCCTCTTTTACAATTTCTATAAGAGAATAAAAACCGGAGCGACAAACAAAATAAATGAATGCACTAAGATAAATGATGGGTGTACTATACAACTCCCCATGGAAGATTAAAGGAGGTACCATTAAACGCAAAAATTCAGCAGGATCGAGAGAAATCAAGGAACAATGGCACTTGAATTTCACGGCGCAAATGGCGAGTAAAATAGTCATACCAACGACCTTCCTTCCCTACACTAACCCCCCAACATCCCCGCCCCCCAGCACGACTAGGTCAATCTACAGTACAATCCCTCCTCCATTCTATGCCCCTCCACCTTTCTCCACCTCCCTTACAATCCCTATTTCATTCCCCACTCCATTCTCTATTCTGAGTACGGAATCCATGCACTCCCACTCAATCTCTCTAATCTCCAGCACTTTCCCTTCCAAAAAACCTTTCCCCTCAAAGGCCTAGAGATTCCACATTCCAACCCTACGAAGTACTTGTTTTCACTGATCATTTACCACACCTACCATTCCATTCGCTACGACGGAGCTATCTAACACTTATGCATCAAGAGACTGAATAAAAGCTATACGCAGCCTTGGAATTACCGTTTTCAGCAAGCATACATATGGTGTGGGGCTGCAAGCTCCACGCCCTGCCCAATGATGTTCATAGAGACTAATGTACAGACGGAATCTAACTTATCTTAGTGGTAACCAATCTTGTACAGACCTGGCCCAACGTCGCCTAACTTCGTCGTTCGAACCCTTAGCATTACAAAAAAGCGTGTTACTGCCGTCGATAAACACACACACACACACATATATATATAATATATATACAATCGTTATGTTAAGCTCACCATAACCTAAACTAAACAAGTAACAAATGTGCCGAAGTTTCTTCGGCGCAATCGAGTTTTCTGTACAGCATATAATGCTGTATGAAACTTTCAGTCACGGCCCATGAAACTCTTAGCTGCGGCCCATGAAACTCAGCCACGGTCCGGTGGCGGACTGTGTTATTGGTACCTATAGCAGTGCCAAAGTGAGATCATAGGTAACTTTAACCTTAAATAAAATAACAACTACTGAGGCAAGAGGGTTGCAATTTGGTATGTTTGATGATTGGAGGATGGATGCTCAACATACCAATTTGCAGCCCTCTAGTCTCAGTAGTTTTTAAGCTCTGAGGGCGGAGAGAAAAAGTGCGGACGGGCAGACAAAGCCACCTCAATAGTTTTCTTTTACAGAAAACTAAAATGAACTGAAGGATCGAAGTAAAAATAAATGCGCACCAACCAAGTTGTAAAGAAGGAGCAGACATGCCACACAAACATTATTCTATACCTTGGAGAATAGCAGGTTGTCACAATATACAGTGAAATATGATAAAACCGCCCCCCCCCCCGCCCCCCAAACCCAACATTAGATGCAAAATGCCTAATGCATAACAAGATGTGGAACAAGAACTTAATAATTTTTTAAGACGGTAAAAGTGGTGATGGCAGTAGCAGCGATCATAAAAGACTAATGTTCTTAGTTGACAAACGGTGGCGATAGTAGCAGGGGTCAAGAAAGTATTAGTAACGTGACGTACGTGCACAGACAGCTTAGAAACAGAAGAGACTTACTGTATTTCTCGACATGGTGTTAAGTTACATCGTGTGTTACCAAGGAGACTGCCGACCGGAAGAGAGAACCCCAGAGATCCCAACTGATCTGAGAAATGAGCTTAATCGGAGCTTATCAAAACCTAAATCGAGCTGGCTGCTCGAGAGAGAGAGAGAGAGAGAGAGAGAGAGAGAGAGAGAGAGAGAGAGAGAGAGAGAGAGAAAACCACAATAATGAGGTAGTCTCCCCCTTTTGTGAAATGGTTCCTTTTGGGGTTTTAGAGAGGTACTTCAAGTGGGAAAATGCCTATTTCTAATAAAAAAAAAAAAAAAGTAAAAAATGTTCCGAAGTTTCTCCGGCGCAATCGAGTATTCTGCACAGCGTATCATCAAGGCCACCGAAAATAGATCAATCTTTCGGTGGTCTCGGTATAATGCTACATGAACCGCGGCCCATGAAGCTTTCACCCACGGCCCGGTGGTGGCCTGCCCTATATCGTTGCCAGGCGCACAATCATGGCTAACTTTAACCTTAAATAAAATAACAGGCTAGAGGGCTGCAATTTGGTATGCTTGATGATTCGAGGGTGGATGATCAACATACTAATTTGCAGCCCTCTAGCCTCTGTGGTTTTTAAGATCGGAGGGCGGACAGAAAAAGTGCGGACGGACAGACAAAGCCGGCACAATAGTTTTCTTTTACAGAAAACTAAAAAATTTATGCTTCTTTGAACTGAAATTATCTAATTACACGCACACACATACACACACATATACACACACACACACACACACACACACACACACACACACACATATATATATATATATATATATATATATATATGCTTCTTTATGCCAAAATTTGTTTGAAACTAATTCAGCACTTTCAGAGAAAAAATCACAAAACACTGAGAAAATTTCCGTGTTTGTTAGTTTCCCAATCGTTTAACAAAAACTCTAACAGGGTTTAAATTCAGAAAGTTGACAGCAACTTTAAGAATCTTGAAAAACGCACACACAAATTATATATATGTACATACATAAATATATATATATATATATATATATATATATATATATATATATATAAATGTGTGTGAATATATGTGTGGGAGCGCGCATGAGCAGTGTATATGTAAATAAGATTATACCGAAGGCGTTAGAAATTTATATCGATCGCCATCGTGGAAAAAGCAATGCCCCACGCCCACGAGGTAAATTGCCTACGCTAATCGATGAATTTCGGGCATTCTAATTGCCACAGGTTGAATACATGGGTGGGTTGGGGGAGAAAGACTGGGTGGAGAATCACGAGTGAGAACTCACTTCAGTATCACTGTTCTTTTTCGTCGACCAAGAGGTATTACTTAATTTCTGGACGGATTCAAGTGACGCACCCAAGGTCTAAGGAGTCACCTCTCTTGGCCCGTTCTCGAGTCAAACCTACGTCCCTGGCCGACCTTCTCCAAAGCCTCATCTAAACCTGATAGGCTCAGCTACAAATTACTCATGTCACTCTACCGAAGTAAAGTAAGTATACCTTAGTTTTACCAGACCACTGAGCTGATTAACAGCTCTCCTAGGGCTGGCCCGAAGGATTAGACTTATTTTACGTGGCTAAGAACCAATTGGTTACTTAGCAACGGGACCTACAGCTTATTGTGGAATCCGAACCACATTATAGCGAGAAATGAATTTCTATCACCAGAAATACATTCCTCTAACTCTTCATCAGCCGGCCGCGGGAATTGAACTCCGGTACTCTACCGAAGTACCTACGTGGCAAGGAACACAATATCTTGTTTTAGTGACTCGAACTTATTAAGATCCCCAACAGCTTCAAAGCTGATGTGTACCTTTTTACAAAAATTGACAGGTAAAACAATTTTTAAACATCAACGGTTTCCGAAAGGAATCTTAGTGTCATATGGATGAAGGCGGTTCGATGTTCAATTTCAAACTATCTCCAGAATCCAACGATTTTTTCCGTTCATTTCAAACCGAGCGACAAAATGATTAATAAAAAGTTTCAGCGATTATTTACCAGTGAACAAATGTCTATCAATTAACAAAGGTTTACTAAAAACAAAATTCAAGAATCCGAAGTGATGTTGGATATCACCATTTACAAAACAGTGGTTGACTTCAGAAAGACAAAAACACAATATTCACTCCCACTTTCTAGTTATTAATAGCTGTATCGTGGATGAAGCCCTGTGTAAATAATCTTCCACAACACTGCTTCATCCACAACACAAATTATCCTCAGCAGTAAGTTCAATCCCCTAAACACACTGTGCCACTCACCTATTTCTTGCATGAACAATCTTTCCTTTTCAGCATCTATTTCATCCCATCTATATAGCACTTTCCAGGTCCCCCTCTACTCCTTGAATTTCTGAGTGATACACTGTCTCAACAACCCACCGTTGACTAGTTTTTCCACATGCCCAAACCATTCTGTCATCTACACAAACCTTTTTCCTGCTATGCATCTGCCCATCTCTCACCTTTTTAGTTCTTCTTACAGTACCAATACTTCACGGATAACTCGATTCAACTACCCTAACTTGTTTCTCTCATCTGCGTTCGACACTTCCATAAAGGAGACTTGGTTCATCAATCCTTTCCTACAGCCCTCCTTGGCTTCCAGACACACCAAATCTTTCGCCAGTCTTCTGTAAATACCCTGTTACCTTCCTTGCTTCACCTGCTCTGTGACTTCCCTCTACTCTCATCCCACCATCATTCTGATAAATAATTTTAAATACCAGTGTACAGGAATTTTTTTATTCACCTATTTTTTTACCAATAACCCGTTTTCATACATCGGATGTCCCCGGGAAAAATGAGAACAATCACAACACAGCCTTTAAATAGCTGAATCGGGACGGGACTGACCCGTTCAGTTATTCTCTAATGTGATAAAAACAGTTACAAGATAACACTGATAAAATAATTACTAATAACCTAGTAATATATAAAAAAAATTGTTGAATATAAAAAAATAAAGTCAACAGTTTTTAATAAATCCGTGACGTTGTTAACATCAGAGTAATCATTTATAACATCTTCTTTTGAACCTGATATTTGTTGTTGCCTTCCCTTATCCACATATCTGGGACAGTTCAGCACAAGTGCTCCACAGGAAAGGGAGATATCACCAAGTCCACGCATTGGTAGTCTACCTTTAAATGTACCGAGCGACGGGAAAGCATACCGTATGTGGAAGTATTGGGCTGTTCATTGTAATTAGTTCTTACAACATTTCAGCAGATCACTTCAAGGGAGACAATGTATATGGAACATATTTAAATTATTCCTGCAACATCCCAGCTTTAGATAACTGGGTCTTTCGCTTCCTTAGAAAGTGAACAGAACAAAATAGAATAATGAATTTAGGTCAAAGGCTAAGTACTGGGACCTACCACGTCATTCAGTGGTGAAAGCGAAATTGTGAGCAAAAAGGTTTGAAAGGTGTAACAGGAGGAAACTTCGCAGTTTCACTATGAAACAATTGTTAGGAGAGGGTAGAAAGCAAGATGTACGAAAAATAAAATGTGAATGGAGGTACGGTAATAGGAATGACAGGGGTTTTCAGCTAGGGGCGGAGGGACGCTGCAAAGAACCTTCAGTAATGCATGAAGTGCACTGACGGCGCTACCCCCCTACGGGACCAAGAAAATGAAGAACTAATAAAACAAGTATAAACCCACACTCTGAGTCTATCGCGGTTAACAATAATGAAATAAATCTTCGGCCACTTCAGATGTACACACGCGCACACACACCCAAGAAACAGGAAATATAAAACAATCCAAGAAAAATCTAATAGTTTAAAATTACATCCTGTCAAGGGTACATCGCATGCCAATATATGTACATCACCTCCGAATTCAACTTCACATTTATCAAATTCCTCTTTTCTGCGAAACCTGAAAACACGTGTGCGCATTGCTCATCAAAGGGCCTTCCGATCGCCTGAGAGAAGTAATCGCTTGTTTCCAAGAGAGAGAAAACAGCGAAAAAAGGAATGCTACACTTGCGAAGGTGCCAAGTTAAGTGTTAAAGCAAGTGCCATATTTCATGTCACAATGTGGTGGTGGTTGGTGGGGGGGGGCGGGTTGAGGAGGGAAAGGCTGGGATAATATAGATTTATGGAGGTTTGACTGACCCAGTTTTCGCTTTTTTTTTTTCCAGGTCCTTGACCGAGTCTGTCACGAAACCGCTCGAACAGCACTCGAATTCCCTTCATCTATCCTTTCATTAGTCACTCTTTAGGGGTTTTCATTCTCATTCATGAGACAAATAATTTGATTTGGCACCCTTCAAGCACTGTCATTCTCAAGGCCCATAACGGAATGACACGCGAAGCAAAAGGTGGTTTAAAAGCCCTACCGCAGAGCGGTACCGTTTTGACGGTAATTCTACAGAAGGGTTTCTTGCAAAGACTTAATTCTTTAGCGGTAACTATAAAGTGTGACAGCACCTCTAATATATCAATAAGAACAGCAACGTTTCCGGACGGCAACAAAGAAGTATATTTGAGAATGGCAAAATTTTGGCTGCAACTGTAAGGTACTAAAAAAAGATAGCAATATTTACTGGCCGCAACTTTAAAGTATCTTTGACAAGGGAACGGTTTGCCAGGAACTTAGGTGGCTTTTTTACAAATTTCTAAACTGGAAATAAAATAGAATATAATACAGAATTTCGGCCAAAGACCAAGAGCTGGGACCCAGTGGTCATTCAGCGCTGAAACGGAAACTGACAGTAGAAAGGTTTGAAAGACGTAACACAAGAAAAACCTCAAAGCAGTTGCACAATGAAACAATTGTTAGGAGAGGGTGGAAAGGAAGATGGAAGAAATGGAATACGAACGGAGTACAGACAAAGGAATGAAAGGCGTTCCAGCTAGGGGCCGAAGGGACGCTGCAAAGAACCTTAGGTAATGGAAAAATGGTTCCGTGGCAACTCTGATGCTCAAATGACACTGGCAATATTTTTCTGTAAACTCTGAATGCGTCATAAACATAGGAAACTTTTTAGACTTTTTTATACTGATTTAAACTTCGCAATTTTGTTTCAACACACTGGAACTGACTCCTTTACCTCATTCATTGTCTTTTTTCTCTAGTTTAAAGACGAGGTAATTCCTCAGGCCCAAAGGGAGGTAAAACAACAAAATCAAAATTATAATAAAAGCCAACAACAGGTGTAGACTTGCCCACAAAAAGAAACTAGAAGAAATAACAAAAGGCCAAAATATTATGCAGTGCATTAAGATGAGAGAGAGAGAGAGAGAGAGAGAGAGAGAGAGAGAGAGAGAGAGAGAGAGAGAGAGAGAGAGAGAGGGGGGAGAGAGAGAGAGAGTTATCAAAATATACTAATTACAGTTCAAATATAACGATACGTAGCAATAAAAAAAGGTTAACGATTTAAAAAAAATACATATAAAAACTGATAACGGAAAAATAAATAAAATCCTGCCAATATCCTACATAAGTATGATGATAAAGAGAGATGATAAGATAATGATATAAGGTACAGAAGTGGAACAACCAACTGTAAAATCTTGGATTAGGAGCAGGGAAAACTGACCGAAAAAAACAAAAAATAGAAAGCGCGATCCATCGTAGTCTCCTAAAACATCAGGAACATGATTCATTTTCATGTATTAGAGGCACAATGGATCTCTCTCTCTCTCTCTCTCTCTCTCTCTCTCTCTCTCTCTCTCTCTCTCTCTCATACATACACACACACACACACACACACATATATGTGTGTGTGTGTGTGTGTGTGTGTGTGTGGTGAAACAGGAACGCAGACATATCAAAAATAAAATAAAAAGCAGAACACAATATAGGATGTAAAAATGGTGCAAAATAAAATTTACCTACAACATGAAGTAAAAATGTCCCCTATCGAGCACAATTTCCCTGAAAAAAATCACTTCCTTTAAGAAGCGCTTTATAATAACCTACCGTAATAATTACTACGATCTTCAAAGTTACGAGCCTCGTACCGTGGGTGATACTGGAACCAATTTTGGTTGGCCACCGAAGAGCCTTCAGTTCACAGAGGGATAAGGCGACTGGAAGACAGATTTCTTGCAATTTGAGAAATAGAACAGAATATAGAATTTAGGCCAAAGGCCAATCGCTGGGCGATGAGGAGATTCGGCGCTGAACGGGAAACTGACAATCAGCAAGAAGTTTGAAAGGTGTAGCAGGAGGAAAACCTCGCAGCTGCACTGTGAACCAATTTTTAGGAGAATGTGGAAAGTAAGATGGAGTAAGATGGAAGAAAAAGAATATGAACGGAGGAACAGTAAAAGAAATGAAAGGGGTCGCAGCTAGAGGCTGAAAGGACACCGCAAAGAACCTTAAGCAATGTCTACAGAGCACCGCATGAGGTGCACTGACGGCACTACTGCCCTACTGGAAATATAATAATAATAATAATAATAATAATAATAATAATAATAATAATAATAATAATAATAATAATAATAATAATAAGGCGTCTCCTCGTCGTAACTCGAGCGCACGCTTTCTCCCTTAAGTAAGTCTAGACCAACATCACAAAAAAGTTAAGTATACCTTAGTTTAACCAGATCACTGAGCTGATTAACAGCTCTCCTAGGGCTGGCCCGAAGGATTAGATTAATTTCACGTGGCTAAGAACCAACTGGTTACCTAGCAACGGGACCTACAGCTTACTGTAGGATCAGAACCACATTGTAACGAGAAATGAATTTCTATCACCAGAAATAAATTCCTAACTCTGGGCCGAAGCCCTTCGGTAACCCCAGAATAAGCTCAGGAAAACCAGACCAAGTCGTTCCTTTGCTTCACTGTAAAACACTGTTGCCTTCAGCAAAGCCTTAAATAGGCTGCTAAACCACTAAGTACTGTTAAGGCAGAGATCACGTCGTGAAGAATACCAAAGAAGAGACTTTGTGTTCAATAAAAAAAAAATATTAAAAAGGCTTGGATATCCACAAAGGGCGAGAAAGTAATTGTGGGGAAAAGAACTCTTTATTACTTACGTGACTGCCATTCATAATCGAGAGTTTATTGATGAAGAGTGATATGCGCCAGAGACAGAGAGAGAGAGAGAGAGAGAGAGAGAGAGAGAGAGAGAGATTCTCTATTATTTAATCTTCTTCCCTTCCAACTGGTTTTATCAAATATTCCCAGGTCTACCGAAGCATCTACAAAAATAAAAGGGCGCGCGATTTCATCACAAGGAGAGAGAGAGAGAGAGAGAGAGAGAGAGAGAGAGAGAGAGAGAGAGAGAGAGAGAGAATTTTTTCGACGCGCTCGGAAATTCCTAATGGGTTATTGAGAGCTTTTTAACATTTAAAATACTTGTGAATTTCGGCAGGTTTAGACACTACCGGCTCACATTTTTGGCTAACCCAGGACCTTCGCCACTCTACGACCCACAGCAGTCGATTAACTACCATGAAGAGATTTCACTGCTTCGGTCAACAGAAATTAAAGCGCTCTAGTTCGCCCGGGAATCGATCCCTAGCCTTCTCGCCGTTGTGAGCATTATGACCACAAAAGCAGCGGTCCAATTACTGTGAAGACAGATCCTACAACCTCTTAATAAAAAATCTCCTGTGCCTCTGAAAATACAGTAATATATATATATATATATATAATATATATATATATATATATATATATATATATATATATATATATATATATATAATATATATATATATATATATATATATATATATATATATATATATACTGACTATTCTACGAACAATGAGCAATAAAAATAATAATCGCCAATCCAAATTTATGAAACTTATGTAATTTACGAAAAAGAATTTAAACTTCATTCAATCTACAGATCCTGATAGGCGATAAACCTATCGTATGTGTGGTTAATAGCTCAAAGAAATACATGTAATGAATTCCCGGCCGTATTCAATAAATTCTAAATCATTAATTTTCGTACAAAATTTAAACAGGTTAATAGCACGCGTATATAACAACTTCAGAAAATGCAATGAAAACGGATTTTGCATAAAATACAGCCATTTTCTTTTGTTTGATCCGACGGAAAACTTTTGTTGAATCTTCCTTGAAATATGATTCTCCAAAGTCCTTAAGGCTTCAACAACTTCTGGTAATCTGCAAGTGACAGAAGAAGTCTTCAAGTACGGCTTTACTCTTCACAAAGGCCACTTCCTGGTGCGGTTCATTCTCTCTCTCTCTCTCTCTCTCTCTCTCTCTCTCTCTCTCTCTCTCTCAGAGCCCAGTAATCTCAGAATCTTTATTGGCATCATTATGATCGTAAAACAGCCTCTCTCTCTCAGTATTGTCTCAGAATTTTTATTGGCATTATTATTACCGCAAAACAGCCCTCTCTCTCTCTCTCTCTCTCTCTCTCTCTCTCTCTCTCTCTCTCTCTCTCTCTCTCTGCCCAGTACTGTCTCCGAATCTTTACTGGCACCATTACTATCACAAAATAGCCTCTCTCTCTCTCTCTCTCTCTCTCTCTCTCTCTCTCTCTCTCTCTCTCTCTCTCTCTCTCTCTCTCTCCAAAATAAAAAGAAAAACAAATATACAGCGTGTACTGTAACATATATGAAATCCCATTATAGACAAAATAGCCAAGCTCACCGAAATGCTACGAAAAAGCCGATTAATTGTGGAGCTTTTTCTTGAAAAACAACTTTCGCGTACCTCGCAGAAGGCAAAAAACAAATCATACATCTCGCTGTAAAAAGCTGGACTAAGGTATATCAAAAGGAAATCGTTACTGTACTATTTACTTTTGAAACTAAAATTCTAAAGGACGGAAACATGAGTTTTCTAATTGTGCTCCTCTATAAAAAAAA
>NC_089779.1:12186903-12239403 GCF_040412425.1 Macrobrachium rosenbergii | reverse complement strand
TCCAATCTAACGTACAAAATATACAATAACCGAGCTTGCATATGAAATATAAAATATCCTGTATAGACGATATCCAGTCTAACGTAAAAAATGTATAATAACCAAACTTGCATATGAAAGATAAAATATCCTATAATAACGACACCCAATCTAACGTGCAAAATATATAATAACCGAGCTTGAATATGAAATATAAAATATCCTGTATATATGATATCCAGTCTAACGTAAAAAAAATATATAATAACCAAACTTGCATGTGAAAGATAAAATATATCCTATAATAACAACATCCAATCTAACGTACAAAATATACAATAACCGAGCTTGCATATGAAATATAAAACATCCTGTATAGACGATATCCAGTCTAGCGTAAAAAATATATAATAACCAAACTTGCATGTGAAAGATAAAGTATCCTATAATAACGACATCCAGTCTAACGTACAAAATATATAATAACCGAGCTTGCTATGAAATATAAAATATCTTATATTGACGACATCCAGTCTAACATAAAAAATATATGATAACCAAGCTTGCTGTGAAATATAAAATATCTTGTACAGACGATATCCAGTCTAACGTACAAAATATATAATAACCAAACTTCCATACGAAATATAAAATATCCTATACTGACGACATCCAGCCTAATGTAAAAAATAAAATATATAATAACCAAGCTTGCATATGAAATATAAAATATCCTATATTGACGGTATCTAGTCTAACGTAAAAAATACATGATAACAAAGCTTGTGTAGGAAATATAAAATATCCTATACTGACGATATCCAGTCTAACGTAAAAATATAATAACCAAGCTATGAAATATAAAATATCCTATATTAACGACATCCAGTCTAACGTAAAAAATATATAATAACCAAAGTTGTACATGAAATATAAAATATCCTATATTTACGACATCCGGTCTAACGTACATAATATATAATAACTAAAGTTGCATATGAAATATAAAATAGCCTATACTGACGACATCGAATCTAACGTGAAAGATATATGTAATATCCAAAGTTGCATATGAAACACATTGCAACATGTCCTATACTGAAGTCAAGTGTCACCACTAATATTTGTTTTCTCTCTCTCTCCGTCAGAACGAAACGAACAACGCCGAGGTACTAAACAGCTTTCGCTTTCCTCACCTTCGGGAAATCACCAAATATCTTCTGATGACGGGAGTCAGCGGTCTCACTTCGCTCTCTCATATGTTCCCGAATCTCACAGTTATCGGGTAATGTCTTGCTGCAGTTTTCTCGCCAGTTCAACCTTCCTTCGAGTTCGTGAAATCTGCTGCTAATTACTACAAAGTTTGAGGATCTTGTGGCCTCTAAACTGAGTCCTTTGCCATGTATCTTTTTTTTTTTTTTACAAACCTCACCGCCTCATAAAATTTATCTAAACACTTTGCTACACTGAATAATAAAACTATATTCTCTCTCTCTCTCTCTCTCTCTCTCTCTCTCTCTCTCTCTCTCTCTCTCTCTCACACACACAGACACACACACAAACACACATACACACAATTACGTGGCTATTCTGCTCTGTGAAAGCCTGGTTTGCAGGTTGAAGAATAATTTTGGGTTGTTCAATATGAATTTGCGCACATTAATAAAAATGATATTGTCATTGTACCTAAGACAAATAGTGGATAAATTCATTACATTTGTCTTCAAGACAGCAGTAATTCCCCACGACACTTGAGCTTTCGTTCACATAAATTTTACACCAGAAATTTTTTTCTTGATGAAAGCTCCATGAGTCTTGTCTCAAAACAAAGTACCAATGAAATTCAACCGTCAATCAATCATGTTACGCAGGTTACGAATCATGGCCCATAGTTAATAAACTCAACGACATCTGAATCTCTGTACACAGTCACAACCTCTAATAAATTACAGTCTTCAAAACAGCAGGAAAAAGCTTCCAAATCTTAAGGAATCGATTACACAGCAGGAGACCACTAAGTGTTAACGTTGCATATATACAAAACTAATCGAATAAGCGTCCTTAGTTAGCCGGGAGAGTGGGGCGGGGGACTGCCTTCAGTTACTGTACTGCAACGTTTCCCCATTGTGCATTCATGCCAAAGTCATTCTTGGTCCTCATTACATAATGCCTCGTCATAAGATTAACATTACACGTTATGTGCACAATCCTGATGAACCTTTGTCCTCGCTGCAACACAAAGGCTTCTGGAATCTGAAAAGATCTCAAGAATCCATCTGATCTTGGAAAGAAAAGCTGTACTCTTTTATGTGCAGCCACAAATCCAAATGAGGGCGCTTCGTCCGTGACGTAACGAACTCGCAAGCGGAGGAACTTTGTTTCAGAGACAACGGTGACACGCGATCCTAGATGGCATTACTAAACTTATATCAAAACATAACTGGAGCTAGAAAGTAACAGGACGCTTTTATTCTCAAGGGTAATACAGTATTTATTTCAAAATACATTTGAAAAATCTGACCATACTTCATCTTTAAACGCGGGCTAAATTTTCTTTGATAAACAATACCTCACGTCATATATTTCAGTACAAAACACTGGCAACTCTGTACAAAGTTCACTGCTAATCACTTCCAAATATGAACACACAGGAACATACGCACATAGGCCTACACACATGTACTCTGAGACATAGACTAAAATCGGGCCAAAGCTCGAGGTATATTAGTTGGTTTCAACAGGACTTCACAGACCCACAGATCTCACTAGCAACACGACCTTATTATTCTCTCTCTCTCTTTCTCTCTCTCTCTCTCTCTCTCTGCAGGAGGGTAGGGATGGGGGATCTGATAGGGGGCCATAGGTCTACTCAATGAGTCACCAGCCGCCACTGCCTGTTTCTCCCCAGTCCTTGCTTGGGTGTGGTGGGGAGCTTGGGTGATTATCATAAATGTGTATATTCCGAATCAATTCTTACCATTATCTGATACAGATAAGTGAATTAGTTCGCAGGATAATTTAACCATTTCAAAATGTGTTATGGATATTTTACAGACATATGAAATGCAAACATATTAGAATTACAAATTGGCGTAATAGTAACAGCCTTTAAGTAGCACTGGTGCTCTTGGGAAATAGGTACCCCTTAACAAATTAAAGTCCTCCGGGGCCTCTGTAGGCTCATAGGGCAGGCGCTGATCTCCTGTTTCTTAGGCCGACATCCAGTCGGGGGACAGGTCCTAATGCCTATGACACGTGACCAGTGTGTTACCAGGCCCACTGTTTAATTCCCCAGACCGAGAGGGCTGGTACCTATTCTCCTAATGAACCTCATTCCAATAAAATCAATATCTAACGACAGAAGGCAAGCAACGTCTAAATGACCACCCGTACCGAAATCAGACATCCTCAAAATCCTATGGATTAATTACAACCTGGAGATGAAACACATGGGCCCATAAATACCCTTAATGTTCTTTTAAAGCACATTTATTTTAAGAGGAAAGTAGAAAAGTAGTTCCAGTAGAAAAGCTTACTGCTATTCCACTTGAACTGATAATACTGCTTACTTGCAGCAAAAGATGCACTGTTCTGCAAGGGGAGGCGTGTTACTCGTTTTCAGAGAGCGTAATTTCTTTAGATTTACTCTACCTTGCATCACAGCTTTCCTCAGGAGAACAAACTAATCTGTTACACGAACTAAATGCTTCAGTGATTCGATGTGACCAGTAAAATAATTAGTTTACATTTCACATAAAAATCACCGTTTTACCTAATGATATATATCACATAAAAACCACCGTTTTACCTAATAATATATATATATATATATATATATATATATATGTAATACTAAAACTAATAATTTAATTAATCAGATATCCCAAACCTCAAAGATCAAGACTTCACACGAAAAAAAATGTTCTTATGAATTCACAATAATTCTCCCCCTTTAATATTATAATAATCAAATAATGATCAATCATTTTGGTTCAATGCGATCCTTTACATGGATGCCGGTCATAGCTTCCATTTTTCCTGCACAAATACAACACCACATTCTTTAAGTTTAACGTATAGGAGCAGGAACGCGCTCGCGATCACACAAGTGCACTGCAAGCCCCATCAAAAATCGCAAAATTGCAACTGCCATTCCAGTTATTTCCGATAACGACTGAAATCTAGCCAAACCGGGAGTCTCATACAATTGGCGAAACTCGAATGACACTCCTCTCCAAAAGATTAACCTCTGCACAATCAATATAATGCCAACACAATCATGGATTAAATTTTGATCACCCCGAAGTCATCATCAGTCTCTTACCCTACTTTTGATGGGTCTCACTGCCCCCGAGGGGCAACAGTTTTCCAAAAGGTAACGACGAAACGGAGGGGCAATTTGTCACGGCTGCTCAGACGAGCTCTGTCATCTTCTGTGACACCTGACAGTTTTCCTCCACTCGGTTTTCTTTGCGCAAATATCTCGATTAGATGACAGGTCTGCTGCCGCCCATAATCTGCGCTTCACCTTCTAGAATATCTGAGTTACATATCGATGTTAAACCCATGCAGCACAGTTTATTGTTATCCAACTCTGCGACTATTCATGCCGACAAAGCTCCAACAGAATAGAATACCCATTCGCCAAAAAAAAAAAAGAGAAACACAAAATAGCGAATTGATTAGAAAAGATTATTCAAGTGATGTCTACATCACAAAGAACAGAGATTTTAATGCTACAGCATCACGCTGGCACCCGAATGTCTATTATTATTCAGCTGCAAAAGATATAAAAAAAAATACTCGAATGTTATACTGTATTAAAAAATACTCGAATGTTATACTGTATTAGAATGGCGAAAAAAAAAACTAACACGAACAGGAAAGATTTATAGAGAGAGAGAGAGAGAGAGAGAGAGAGAGAGAGAGAGAGAGAGAGAGAGAGAGAGAGAGAGGGGAGGTTGCCGAGAAGGGGTTTACTGTAAAGCGACCGCGCATGGAACGCGGAGATAACAGCCTCCAAAGGCTACCATAAAATCGCTAATATCACACATTTCCATCGGCATCCGACGGACACGACCGAGTCTGGCCTGCCGAGGCGACCAGTGAATAGGGGAGCGTGGCCTCGGGGAAATGCTTAGGCCCGGCGACCTTATCCTAGGAGGCGAACATCTGACGATTTCCCTAATTCAGGCTTCTTGTTCGGGAACACAAAAGAGAAGTCCGGCGTGCTCAGTTCCCTCAACAGTAATTGCTGACATTACAGTGATACGCCGAAGAAGGAAATGTTCCTTAGTAGGAAAGTCAAGACGGATGGACTTATTTTTTTTCTTTTGCCACCAATTATATCTGTCACAAGGTCGCGCGGTTCCTGTGAAGAAATGAAATAATAAGTGCTAAAAAAATAGGAAAAGAGTGTATCGATTCATATCTGTATAATTCATTCGCGATGTGAAGGGTTGCGGTTTTAATTACGCAGTTTTGCAGCGTGACACCATCAGAGCCACACGTACGGAGGTCACCTTTCACACAGACAGAGAGAAAAGGAGATAAAACTTTAAAGCTGATTTTGCCCAGCTAAGAAATTAAATCCGATGAAATAAATAAGGCAAAAAAAATGAAAGAAGAACTACGAAAGACTCTCCAAGTATTTCTACACCTGAAATATACTAGCGTGAGTGGTAAGACTATTTACAACTGAACAAAATGTAGCAAATTTTAAAAATAATCTGTATTTTTCCTAACATATAAACTCGAGTTCTTAACATAGGGATTTAGTTCGCGTTCGCAAGCTTAATCCTTATGTAGAAAACGAGTGTTTGCATTAGTGTAGGAACAAATAGCAAATTTTCAAAGTAATCTGTATTTTTCTAAACATACAAACCTGTAGTTCTTTACACGGGAATTTAGCTTCTATGTAAAGAACGAAGGTTTGTATTAGTGTAGGAACAAATACCATATATAAGAGGAGCCTCTATTTCTATTTTCTTTCTTTCTTTCTCACAGAGGATCCACTCTCCTATACAACTACGCCCTCGTGATCTACCGCGTGCAAGATCTGGAATACTTAGGGCTGTCCAACCTCACAATACTACGAGGGGCCGTCATGATCACAAGAAATCCTAACCTGTGCTACGTCTACACGGTCGAGTGGGAGCAGATCACTAAGAATCCCATCGTTGACAACATCGTCGAGGTATGACATTTCTGTAGATTCTCACCTACTCGAAAATAAATTTTTTTTTTTTTTTTTGTACAAAGCACTGTCGTGATTTAACTCACCCAGTGTTCAAAATTATTGTCTTGTTCATCTGCCTCAAATAAAATTAACTTAAAAAGTATTCCTGCCAAAAAATAATTCCAAACTGTCTAAAAATAAGTAAAAAGCAAATATTCGCTACAAATGCCTCTACCTGCAGTAATATTTTTCGACACTTGCAAATAGAGAAAAAATATATATTTCTACAATTAATGTTTCTATCCATCGCAAGACCCCCTCGCCAGCATTTGAATTCAGTTATTTAGCAATGCTTAAAAAACTGTAAAAAAAAAAAAAAAAAAACTGTATATTTACATTAATTTTTTTTTTCAGGGCAACAAACAGGACTGTGAGAATTGTCCGGCAAAATGTCGCAAGTCCGAAGTCTGTGGTGAAAAGACACGGTGCTGGGGACCAGATCACTGTCAGAATCGTGAGTTGAACATTCATGTGTTATTTTACATACGATTTACTGAGCTTAATACCACTGGATAGCAATCAAACTGAGAGAGAGAGAGAGAGAGAGAGAGAGAGAGAGAGAGAGAGAGAGAGAGAGAGAGAGAGAGAGAGAGACTTGGTGTGAAGACAGAAAGTAAGTCATATCTGGCTTCTCGTCAAAAATTTAATAAACAAATAAATAAACGTAAGCACATGTAAATCAGATTTGACCTATTTAATGACACGAGTTTACCATAGAATCTTGCCGTTATCAGTTTAAAAGAATGAACGAGAGACTAATCTTTTGGACTCCCGACATAAGACAAAATAAAGATCACTGCCACGTGCTTACTGTAATTGACGAATTGTGGGTGAACCCTGGTGCAGAAATCATTCGCAACCTTAACTGCTTCGTACAACTACACAAAAGGCTCATCAATAAAGCGTTAAACCCCTACACACACTGCGCTAATAGCCTGTACCTTGCACGAACTCTGTCGCTTCCTGGATTTGAGGTTCATCCTTTCCAATTCCTCTTTTATATCTGTATATCACTTCCAAGGTCTTCCTCACCTGCTCTCGGAAAATACTTCTGAACACACACACACACACACACACACACACACACACACACACATATATATATATATATATATATATATATATATATATATATATATATATATATATATATATATATATATAATCTTCCCAAATTACCATATTTCCAAAGGCAATCTTTGGATACACAATTTTCAGAATTGTATCCCAATTCCTGCAGACTGTACTCAGTGATCCAAGCCGTTTTATGATACTTTTCATACTCTTTTAATGTGTGGTTTTTCCATGAGTCAAGACAACACCACCCGACCAACAGCTTTGCCAAACTCCCGACCGATTGCTATGCCCGATCCGACAATTAGTTGTGCCTTGATCAGTCTAGGAGTAAAGTCCAAAAAAGACTGGTACACATAAACCCATCCCTTTTTTCAAATTCCCTATCACTCCACGAAGAAACTACCAGTCACTGGGATACGTATTTAATGGCGTTCTTTCCATTAAACGTAAGTTTTCTATAATTATTTTATTTTTGGAAATTAATTCCATCAGAACACCAGAATGAGGTATGTGTACGAGGTTAAACATCAAGGAGAATTTGACGTCCAAAGTTTCCGTGATCTTTTCTCGTCAACTTCCAAAGCGACGACGCCTCTTGAATGAAATGCCCACTGTCTTTTTTTTTTATCATACTTAGGTCGATGGCTGTAATAACCTTCACATTGATAAGAAGCATAAATTAGTTAAAATGTAAATAATAAGATCACTTATATATATATATATATATATATATATATATATATATATATATATATATATATATTTAATTGAATTTACTTTTTATGTAATAAAACTAATTAAAATCCTACTGCCAAACGTCGATAATTACGTTCCCATTCAACATAACTACCATTCAGAATCAAAACATCAGCAAAATTAGTTAAAGAATATTGAAATCAAGCATTAAAATCAACTTCCCATGAAGGGCAATCAGAAGAGCTTTTCAGGAGAACTTTTCCGCCATGCAGCTCAAGGCTCTCCAGTATCACGAACCTGAAATCACAACTCCCTTGATTGCCCAGAAGATCTCTTCCGCTCAGATCGCCCGGGCATTGTAAAACAAGGAAGACAATGATTATGTTTTGTGATGCCAAGTAAAATCCTATGTATCTTGACTGCACAACTTGAAAATTGGTCTTGTTCTACAAAAAATAAATAAATAAACAAACAATGCTTCTGTTTTGTGATGCCCAGTAAAATTCTACATATGTTGACTGCACATCTTGAAAACTGGTCATGTTCTACAAAAAAGAAAAAAAATGGTAACCACCAATTAACTCTGCGTGGAGATCACGACGAATTAGTCCTGGTGGTCTCAGCCAAAGTCTTGTTCCAGCCCGTTTCTTAAACTATAGTTCCAGCCACGCTCTAGCAAACAGCCCTGAGTGTTTGGTACCGAGTGGACATTGTGGTCTGGGCAGGCATAGTTCAGGACACAGACCTTTTACAGCTAACGAGGAGATTCAAACAACACCCTTCCCCTGCCATTATTGTTTGAGAACTAATCGATTAACTTTCTCAAGCTGTAAACTTCATCCTAAAAGTAACCATTCTGTGAGAAAAACCCTTGGCTTGAGAATAATAAAAAGTAGTGATGTTTAATATTCTTTGGGGAAAAAGAACCTGCTCAGAGCAGAAGTAAAGTTAACATCCTTTGGAGAAAGAATGCCTACTTGGAGCAGTTTTGCATTCGCACAAACGCACATTACCTGAAGATACACAATCCCCCATAAAAAATGTCTAGTGGTGAGTTCCTCTCTCTCTCTCTCTCTCTCTCTCTCTCAGTGATGCGTTCAATTCTTATCAAGTAGGAAGAGGCTTTAAACCTATCCCACCATGTGTTATATTCAACTAGATTTCCGAATCGAGGCCCAAAATATAACTTTACCTTGAAAAGTCACATTATCGTTACCCGTTCAGGAGTAAAGTTTAACCATTCTCACTTGCTAGTCCCAATAATATAAGCACAGTATTAACTTAAACCAAACGTAGGCACCTTCAACGTCAAAAAATACAACGTATTCTAAATTTTGTTTCATTCACAACATATTGGTGAATAAATGCCAAAGGGTACATGGCAGTTCCGGAGTGAATGAAGGTGATAAAACATCTTTCCAAAAAACAATAAAAATAACAGATATTTTAATATCACAGATAAGCAGGTATATAATTTAAGTCACAAAATAAGGGAGAAAGGCCTTACGAAATTACCATATTTACAAAAGCAGTATTTGGATATGCAACTTTCAGAATTATATTCATAAACCTACAGATTGTACTCGGTGATTCGAGCAGTTTTAGGACACTTTTTTTACTCTTTTATTATGTACTATTAGGGAAAAAAAACTTACGAGAGTAGGAAAATTTATAACATATATACGTAGCTGCATAAAAGTGCGTATTTTTCGGGTATCATCACATGAGGTTACAGAGCACGCAAACGCACATGCGCACACAGCATGTACACACACATATATATACATATACATACATATACATATATATATACGTATATATATGTATGTGTGCTTGGATCTTATATATGTGTGTGTGTGTGCTTGCGTGTGCACATGTGCGGTTGCGTGTTCTGTAATCTCATGTGATGATACCTGAGAAAAAATTATATATATATATATATATATATATATATATATATATATATAATATATATATATATACATACTGTATATATGTGACCGCAGTTAGACGCATGAATGTGGCAGTGATCATAGTTTAGCTTTCTTTGATTATTTGCTAAAATATCTTTAAAACAAAAAGAAAGATAATATACTCTGTATATGTATATATATATATATATATATATATATATATCCATACATACATATATTTAGAAGCCCAAGCATGCACACTCTTATACGTCAACACAGAGCAAGAATCGTCCATGACAATAATCCATTTTCCGGGAAAGCGAAATACAAAGTCTCTCTCCCCAAAACCAACACAAACACAGGAAACTCGCGCGGAATGGCACGAAATGCAAAGGGCTTCTTCATTTGAGCCTTCATAAGATACTACTTCACGCGTGCCGCGGCCACAGACAGGACACTCGGTGACTCGGACGGTCAGTAATTCTGTAAGGAGATTTCCCAGAGGCACTGCAAAATATATTTCGACGGGGCGTATTTGACAGTTAGATGCAGGCCTTCGTGAAGCATGAATGATTTCCTGAGCACTAGGAAAATTTTCGTTGGTTCTGAGAGAGAGAGAGAGAGAGAGAGAGAGAGAGAGAGAGAGAGAGAGAGAGAGAGAGAGAGAGAGAATTTTGACGATGAGTGATATCGAGAGAGAGAGAGAGAGAGAGAGAGAGAGAGAGAGAGAGAGAGAGAGAGAGAGAGAGAGAGATTTTGACGATTATTGATATCAACAGAGAGAGAGAGAGAGAGAGAGAGAGAGAGAGAGAGAGAGAGAGAGAGAGAGAGAGAATTTTGACGATGAGTGACATCAACAGAGAGACAGAGAGAATTTTGACGATTATTGATATCAACAGAGAGAGAGAGAGAGAGAGAGAGAGAGAGAGAGAGAGAGAGTAGTAGTAGTATTTATAGTTATGCCAAAGTTAATCTACGTCACGCCCTATAGCACGTACTAAAAATTCAATCTTTCGGCTTTCATGTAGAATGAAGCTCTCGAACAGCCTCACATATGACCTATTTTCAGTCCCATCCCTCCCCTCTTCCCCACCCAGCTAATACTCTTTAATTCAAACGATTTTGATTTAATATTTCTACAAATTCAACTGACTCCTGCCTTAGTGCCGGGTAAATAAATTCAGTGTCAAATATTAAAGAGCACGTGATAACCTAACAGATATGTATGAAGAGGACACTCAGATACGACGATAAAATTAAAACATTCATTCATTTTCATCCACATCATTTCTTACATCAAGTTAAAATTTCTGACATACCTTTTTTGCATTCTTACAATTCAATGGTTCTGTTCATGAAACGTACTCTGAAAAAGGCGACGGCCGACAAAGAGAATTCATTACATCCTCTGGCAAATCACAAAACTTGCTGCCACTTGCTAAATCATAAAGGGCCCCTTATCTCCCCGTGATAACATTTAAACGATTTTATATATTTTTCCCACATCAAGAAATCATAAATAGGTTGAATCGGTTTCCCTTTTACTGTCTTCTATTTTTGCAAAATCGAACCAAATGCTTTCTTCTGGCCCTGGTTCTTTCGTTAGAAACTGATAATGAAGGAATTTCTTAGCAATAGGGCTGCCAACGAAGATCGTCTATAGCCATACCCTAATCTGAGATTAACAAGTATGTTTTCGTTGACTTCCTATTCGTCCTCTCAATATCACCACTTGCAGGTGATGAGCTATCATCTTCTGAAAGGTAGTAAATGATTCTTGACTTTCTTCAGACTAGTGGAAAATATATTTTCCGAAAACATATTTATTTTCCGAGTTTTGCATTGAGCCTTACGATGAAGGTCTTTCCCTAAACTCTTACCTGCCATTAAGGAATCACCTTTTACGAGTGAAAATCACATTCGAAGCGTAAACTATACACACCACTTACGCTGATCTTCCGTATGGCATTTCTGTTAAAGCTCTTTGTCTCTTGGAAAGCGATGAAAACTTTTCTGTCTTTGAAATTCTTCCATGACGGTCACAACGAAACATAAAACATACGCAAGCCATCTTACACTCTGCTTTTACGAGGAAGAAATTAAAACTGAAATATTCTCAACGCTTGATTGATAGATGTTGAGCGAACTTGGCGTAGGTGACTGGAGGTCGTGGAGCCCAATTGACCTCACTCGGGACCTCTCGGGACTTAATCTCAGTCGATGATTCACCAGTTTCATATCTCGACCTTGATTTATCGGAAAAGTTCAACTTTATATCTATCTATCGAAAGAGAGAGAGAGAAAAAAAAACCAAGGTCTTGAAAGGAACTGTTGGAAAGGAAACAGAGAAAGAAAGAAAGACTGCGACCTTGAACGGAACTAATCAAAAGGAAGCACAAACTTATACTGTAGTAGGAGAGCGGATGGAAGAATTGGGAAGGGTGGTCATAAAAAAAGGATATCCGACAAAAATGACTTGTGAAATTTAGCCCCCCACCCCGCCCACGCCCAACGTATCCCACTAAGACCCTCCAGCTCCTGACCCCAGGGAGGAAATAAGAAGTCTTCATTAGTTACGGTAAGAGAGAGAGAGAAAGAGAGAGAAGCGAGAGAAGAACGCATATGTATAACACTTCGTGTATTACACCGACTCACGCTCGGATTGGGCGCACCTTAGGTAACCTCCGAGACAGGGTCCTGCTCTGGGGATAATGGACGTGAGTCATGGCCCCGCATTCATAAAGGGTTTCGAAGAAGAAGAAGAAGAAAAGGAAGAAAAGCCACTGCCTTTCTTTATTACGACAGGGGATTTGGATGAAGTGGACGGACAACAATACAGAACATCCGGTAGACAACAAAGTCTTCGTAATCTTTTTTTATTTTATCTTGTCTGCACGAGTCTCCGCTGATGGCCACCTGCAGAGCTAAATGCTAGTCATCAGAGCGACCTCCATTAAATGAGAAAAAGGAATAAAGGGGAGACACGAAAAGAAAAAGATAACATCACAAAATGTTATGAAATCAGACTGGAGGACATAGCCTGAAAAAGGTGACCAGTTGGTCTGAACACTACAACTTACAGGGGAATGTCATAGAGAGACCAATTTGCACTGGAACTGAGACTCCAGAAATGGCTGATTTTGTACTCAAACCTGTTCTGAAGCACCATACCTGAAGCTAAAGAATGGAGTCCAAGTATTTATTACAGAAAAGCGATCTTGCGGTGTTTGCTGTTCTCCACCTCTGAAGGAAGACAAAAGTGCGAAAAGCAACTTCACATTTTTTTCTTCAAAAAAAAAAAAAAAAAAAAAACTTCCACACCAAGGCCACCGAAAATAGATCTATATTTCGCTGGTCTCGGTATAATGCTGTATGAGCCACGGCCCATGAAGCTTTAACCACGACCCGGTGATGACCTGTCCTATATCGTTGCCAGACGCACGATCATGGCTAACTTTAACCTTAAATAAAATAAAAAAAACTACTGAGGCTAGAGGGCTGCAATTTGGTATGTTTGATGATTGGACGGTGGATGATCAACATACCACTTTGCAGCCCGAGTCAAGCCTCAGTAGTTTTTAAGATTTGAGGGCGGACAAAAAAAGGGCGAACAGAAAAAAGTGCGGACGGACAGACAAAACCGGCACAATAGTTTTCTTTTACAGAAAACTAAAAACCCCGTTGCGTACACTATGCCATTTGTTTGTGAGGTTTACAACAATAACTATAAATGTGAAAAGACGATATAAACACAGCTCTAACATTTATGTGACGCAAATAGCACTGCTGAAAGAAGAATTGTACATTCCTGCAGCAATTTTGACATGGCACTTAGCAATATTAAGCTTTGCATGAAAAAAGGTAATACCCTGTGGGTAATCTACAAATGTTCCGAAAAATTTACTTTTCCCATGTTTTGCCTTAATAATAATAATAATAATAATAATAATAATAATAATAATAATAATAATAATAATAATAATAAAGTGACTACAGATGGAAATCTCATGCCCATTGCCACCTGACAAATGTGCATGTTTGCATTTGGATGAATTTAGTTCACATATTTACCAGCCGAAATCCTATTCTAGGTGTAATTTTTTTTACTGGATTTTCTCATTAATCTCTACTAATTACAAACTTTTACTTTCACATGATCGAACATTTTTTTCGTTCAAATAAGATCTTTCTCTCCAGTCCCAGATCGTAGCAATTACATCAAGCCATATAATTACATTTTTTTTTCTCTTTTTCAGTAATACATTTCAGCAATCATGATATGTCCAAACCAACATATACACAATTCTCACTCTCTCTCTCTCTCTCTCTCTCTCTCTCTCTCACACACACACACAGACACACACACTAGAGTGTTTAAGGATGCGGTTAGAACCACATTTTCCTCCAGTTACCTACCGACCTCAAGTCTCCAACTGGAGACTTCAACAGACATTAAAAAAGGATCTTCTTTCTCTGACAAAAACTTATCATGTAAAAATTGGCTGAATCCACTTCATTTAAAATAAATGCAATTATTTATATATACATATATATAATATATATAATATATATATATATATTATATATGTATATATATATATATTTTATATATAGGTATATATATACAGATATAGACAAATATAAACGTGTATGTATGTATATATCATCTACCTACGTATGCGCTTTTGAGAGGATGAGATCCGATCCCAGAGCATGAAACTCCCTCAACATTATAAAAACTTCATACACTTACAAAAAATAGCCATCACCCAGTGTCGAAACCCTCTACATACAGAGCGTAATTTACATCTGCTATATATGCAGTGTTTAATTTCTTCGAGATTAGAAACCTACAATGTTCCACTGAGTCTATCCAGGACTATCCAGGCATTCCTCTCCTCCCTCTATTTCAGCACTTCCTAATTTTAGACCTTTTCACCAACCCATTCTCCCAATATGACCAAACCATTTCAAAAGACTGTGACCTAAATTTCTGACTATACTATAAAGTCGTTCCTTGGGGCATATAATCCCTGAGACAAGCCACCATGCAAAAGGTGAGCAGAAATCCAGTTTCGATGACAAAGACAACGTTGCCATGTCTCGAACTGGTATACCCAACCTTAAGTGGACCTGACAGCTACTGATCTCCTTACTGAGACAGGCCACCTTCCAAAAGGTGGGCAGAAATCCAGTTTCAATGACAGAGGCAAAGTTGCCTATGTCTCAAACAGGTATACCCAACCTTAAGTGGCCCTGACGGCTACTGATCTCCTTAAGGAGACAGGCCACCATCCAAAAGGTGGGCAGAAATCCAGTTTCGATGACAGAGGCAAAGTTGCCTATGTCTCGAACTGGTATACCCAACCTTAAGTGGACCTGACAGCTACTGATCTCCTTAAGGAGACAGGCCACCATCCAAAAGGTGGGCAGAAATCCAGCTCTTATGACAGAGACAAAGTTGCCTGTCTCAAACTGGTACACCCAACCTAAAGTGGCCCTGACAGCTACTGATCTCCTTAAGGAGACAAGCCACCATCCAAAAGGTGAGCTGAAATCCAGTTTTCGATGACAGAGGCAACATTGCTATGTCTCGAACTGGTATACCCAACCTAAGTGGCCCTGACAGCTACTGATCTCCTTAAGGAGACAGGCCACCATCCAAAAGGTGAGCTGAAATCCAGTTTCGATGACAGAGGCAAAGTTGCCTATGTCTCAAACTGGTATACCCAACCTTAAGTGGCCCTGACAACTACTGATCTCTGTAAGGAGACAGGCCACCATCCAAAAGGTGGGCAGAAATCCAGTTTCGATGACAGAGGCAAAGTTGCCTATGTCTCGAACTGGTCTACCCAACCTTAAGTGGCCCCGACAGCTACTGATCTCCTTAAGGAGACAGGCCACCATCCAAAAGGTGGGCAGAAATCCAGTTTCGATGACAGAGGCAAAGTTGCCTATGTCTCAAACTGGTCTACCCAACCTTAAGTGGCCCTGACAACTACTGATCTCTGTAAGGAGACAGGCCACCATCCAAAAGGTAGGCAGAAATCCAGTTTCGATGACAGAGGCAAAGTTGCCTATGTCTCAAACTGGTCTACCCAACCTTAAGTGGCCCCGACAGCTACTGATCTCCTTAAGGAGACAGGCCACCATCCAAAAGGTGGGCAGAAATCCAGTTTCGATGACAGAGGCAAAGTTGCCTATGTCTCAAACTGGTCTACCCAACCTTAAGTGGCCCTGACAACTACTGATCTCTGTAAGGGAGACAGGCCACCATCCAAAAGGTGGGCAGAAATCCAGTTTCGATGACAGAGGCAAAGTTGCCTATGTCTCGAACTGGTCTACCCAACCTTAAGTGGCCCCGACAGCTACTGATCTCCTTAAGGAGACAGGCCACCATCCAAAAGGTGGGCAGAAATCCAGTTTCGATGACAAAGGCAAAGTTGCCTATGTCTCAAACTGGTCTACCCAACCTTAAGTGGCCCTGACAACTACTGATCTCTGTAAGGAGATAGGCCACCATCCAAAAGGTGGGCAGAAATCCAGTTTCGATGACAGAGGCAAAGTTGCCTATGTCTCAAACTGGTCTACCCAACCTTAAGTGGCCCCGACAGCTACTGATCTCCTTAAGGAGACAGGCCACCATCCAAAAGGTGGGCAGAAATCCAGTTTCGATGACAGAGGCAAAGTTGCCTATGTCTCGAACTGGTATACCCAACCTTAAGTGGACCTGACAGCTACTGATCTCCTTAAGGAGACAGGCCACCATCCAAAAGGTGGGCAGAAATCCAGCTCTTATGACAGAGGCAAAGTTGCCTGTCTCAAACTGGTACACCCAACCTAAAGTGGCCCTGACAGCTACTGATCTCCTTAAGGAGACAGGCCACCATCCAAAAGGTGAGCTGAAATCCAGTTTCGATGACAGAGGCAACATTGCCTATGTCTCGAACTGGTATACCCAACCTTAAGTGGCCCTGACAGCTACTGATCTCCTTAAGGAGACAGGCCACCATCCAAAAGGTGAGCTGAAATCCAGTTTCGATGACAGAGGCAAAGTTGCCTATGTCTCAAACTGGTATACCCAACCTTAAGTGGCCCTGACAACTACTGATCTCTGTAAGGAGACAGGCCACCATCCAAAAGGTGGGCAGAAATCCAGTTTCGATGACAGAGGCAAAGTTGCATATGTCTCAAACTGGTCTACCCAACCTTAAGTGGCCCCGACAGCTACTGATCTCCTTAAGGAGACAGGCCACCATCCAAAAGGTGGGCAGAAATCCAGTTTCGATGACAGAGGCAAAGTTGCCTATGTCTCAAACTGGTCTACCCAACCTTAAGTGGCCCTGACAGCTACTGGTCTCCTTAAGGAGACAGACCACCATCCAAAAGGTGGGCAGAAATCCAGTTTCGATGACAGAGGCAACATTGCCTATGTCTCGAACTGGTATACCCAACCTTAAGTGGCCCTGACAACTACTGATCTCCTTAAGGAGACAGGCCACCATCCAAAAGGTGGGCAGAAATCCAGTTTCGATGACAGAGGCAACATTGCCTATGTATCGAACTGGTATACCCAACCTTAAGTGGCCCTGACAACTACTGATCTCCTTAAGGAGACAGGCCACCATCCAAAAGGTGGGCAGAAATCCAGTTTCGATGACAGAGGCAAAGTTGCATATGTCTCAAACTGGTCTACCCAACCTTAAGTGGCCCCGACAGCTACTGATCTGCTTAAGGAGACAGGCCACCATCCAAAAGGTGGGCAGAAATCCAGTTTCCATGACAGAGGCAAAGTTCCCTATGTCTCAAACTGGTCTAACCAACCTTAAGTGGCCCCGACAGCTACTGATCTCCTTAAGGAGACAGGCCACCATCCAAAAGGTGGGCAGAAATCCAGTTTCGATGACAGAGGCAAAGTTGCATATGTCTCAAACTGGTCTACCCAACCTTAAGTGGCCCCGACAGCTACTGATCTCCTTAAGGAGACAGACCACCATCCAAAAGGTGAGCTGAAATCCAGTTTCGATGACAGAGGCAAAGTTGCCTATGTCTCAAACTGGTATACCCAACCTTAAGTGGCCCCGACAGCTACTGATCTGCTTAAGGAGACAGGCCACCATCCAAAAGGTGGGCAGAAATCCAGTTTCGATGACAGAGGCAAAGTTGCATATGTCTCAAACTGGTCTACCCAACCTTAAGTGGCCCCTGACAGCTACTGATCTCCTTAAGGAGACAGGCCACCATCAAAAGGTGGGCAGAAATCCAGTTTCGATGACAGAGGCAAAGTTGCCTATGTCTCAAACTGGTCTACCCAACCTTAAGTGGCCCTGACAGCTACTGGTCTCCTTAAGGAGACAGACCACCATCCAAAAGGTGGGCAGAAATCCAGTTTCGATGACAGAGGCAACATTGCCTTTGTCTCGAACTGGTATACCCAACCTTAAGTGGCCCTGACAACTACTGATCTCCTTAAGGAGACAGGCCACCATCCAAAAGTTGGGCAGAAATCCAGTTTCGATGACAGAGGCAACATTGCCTATGTATCGAACTGGTATACCCAACCTTAAGTGGCCCTGACAACTACTGATCTCCTTAAGGAGACAGGCCACCATCCAAAAGGTGGGCAGAAATCCAGTTTCGATGACAGAGGCAAAGTTGCATATGTCTCAAACTGGTCTACCCAACCTTAAGTGGCCCCGACAGCTACTGATCTCCTTAAGGAGACAGGCCACCATCCAAAAGGTGGGCAGAAATCCAGTTTCGATGACAGAGGCAAAGTTGCATATGTCTCAAACTGGTCTACCCAACCTTAAAGTGGCCCCCGACAGCTACTGATCTCCTTAAGGAGACAGGCCACCATCCAAAAGGTGGGCAGAAATCCAGTTTCGATGACAGAGGCAAAGTTGCATATGTCTCAAACTGGTCTACCCAACCTTAAGTGGCCCCACAGCTACTGATCTCCTTAAGGAGACAGGCCACCATCCAAAAGGTGGGCAGAAATCCAGTTTCGATGACAGAGGCAAAGTTGCCTGCACTCAAACTGGTATACCCAACCTTAAGTGGCCCTGACAACTACTGATCTCCTTAAGGAGACAGGTCACCATCCAAAAGGTGGGCAGAAATCCAGTTTCGATGACAGAGGCAACATTGCCTATGTCTCTAACTGGTATACCCAACCTTAAGTGGCCCTGACAGCTACTGATCTCTGTAAGGAGACAGGCCACCATCCAAAAGGTGGGCAGAAATCCAGTTTCGATGACAGAGGCAACATTGCCTATGTCTCAAACTGGTATACCCAACCTTAAGTGGCCCTGACAGCTACTGATCTTTGTAAGGAGACAGGCCACCATCCAAAAGGTGGGCAGAAATCCAGTTTCAATGACATAGGCAAGATTGCCTATGTCTCAAACTGGTATACCCAACCTTAAGTGGCCCCGACAGCTACTGATCTGCTTAAGGAGACAGGCCACCATCCAAAAGGTGGGCAGAAATCCAGTTTCGATGACAGAGGCAACATTGCCTATGTCTCGAACTGGTATACCCAACCTTAAGTGGCCCTGACAACTACTGATCTCTCTGGTGGGGCGAGACAGGCCACCATCCAAAAGGTGGGCAGAAATCCAGTTTCGATGACAGAGGCAAAGTTGCATATGTCTCAAACTGGTCTACCCAACCTTAAGTGGCCCCGACAGCTACTGATCTCCTTAAGGAGACAGGCCACCATCCAAAAGGTGGGCAGAAATCCAGTTTCGATGACAGAGGCAAAGTTGCCTATGTCTCAAACTGGTATACCCAACCTTAAGTGGCCCTGACAGCTACTGGTCTCCTTAAGGAGACAGACCACCATCCAAAAGGTGGGCAGAAATCCAGTTTCGATGACAGAGGCAACATTGCCTATGTCTCGAACTGGTATACCCAACCTTAAGTGGCCCTGACAACTACTGATCTCCTTAAGGAGACAGGCCACCATCCAAAAGGTGGGCAGAAATCCAGTTTCGATGACAGAGGCAACATTGCCTATGTATCGAACTGGTATACCCAACCTTAAGTGGCCCTGACAGCTACTGATCTCCTTAAGGAGACAGGCCACCATCCAAAAGGTGGGCAGAAATCCAGTTTCGATGACAGAGGCAAAGTTGCATATGTCTCAAACTGGTCTACCCAACCTTAAGTGGCCCCGACAGCTACTGATCTGCTTAAGGAGACAGGCCACCATCCAAAAGGTGGGCAGAAATCCAGTTTCGATGACAGAGGCAAAGTTGCATATGTCTCAAACTGGTCTACCCAACCTTAAGTGGCCCCGACAGCTACTGATCTCCTTAAGGAGACAGGCCACCATCCAAAAGGTGGGCAGAAATCCAGTTTCGATGACAGAGGCAAAGTTGCATATGTCTCAAACTGGTCTACCTAACCTTAAGTGGCCCTGACAGCTACTGATCTCCTTAAGGAGACAGGCCACCATCCAAAAGGTGGCAGAAATCCAGTTTCGATGACAGAGGCAAAAGCTGCCTATGTCTCAAACTGGTATACCCAACCTTAAGTGGCCCTGACAGCTACTGGTCTCTGTAAGGAGACAGGCCACCATCCAAAAGGTGGGCAGAAATCCAGTTTCGGTGACAGAGGCAACATTGCCTATGTCTCTAACTGGTATACCCAACCTTAAGTGGCCCTGACAGCTACTGATCTCTGTAAGGAGACAGGCCACCATCCAAAAGGTGGGCAGAAATCCAGTTTCGATGACAGAGGCAACATTGCCTATGTCTCAAACTGGTATACCCAACCTTAAGTGGCCCTGACAGCTACTGATCTCTGTAAGGAGACAGGCCACCATCCAAAAGGTGGGCAGAAATCCAGTTTCAATGACATAGGCAAGATTGCCTATGTCTCAAACTGGTATACCCAACCTTAAGTGGCCCTGACAGTTACTGATCTCTGTAAGGAGACAGGCCACCATCCAAAAGGTGGGCAGAAATCCAGTTTCAATGACAGAGGCAAGATTGCCTATGTCTCGAACTGGTATACCCAACCTTAAGTGGCCCTGACAGCTACTGATCTCAAGGAGACAGGCCACCATCCAAAAGGTGGGCAGAAATCCAGCTCTGATGACAGAGGCAAAGTTGCCTATGTCTCGAACTGGTATACCCAACCTTAAGTGGCCCTGACAGCTACTGATGTCCTTAAGGAGACAGGCCACCATCCAAAAGGTGGGCAGAAATCCAGTTTCGATGACAGAGGCAAGATTGCCTATGTCTCGAACTGGTATACCCAACCTTAAGTGGCCCTGACAGCTACTGATCCCAAGGAGACACGCCACCATCCAAAAGGTGGGCAGAAATCCAGCTCTGATGACAGAGGCAAAGTTGCCTATGTCTCGAACTGGTATACCCAACCTTAAGTGGCCCCGACAGCTACTGATCTGCTTAAGGAGACAGGCCAACATCCAAAAGGTGGGCAGAAATCCAGTTTCGATGACAGAGGCAACATTGCCTATGTCTCGAACTGGTATACCCAACCTTAAGTGGCCCTGACAGCTACTGACCTTAAGGAGACAGGCCACCATCCAAAAGGTGGGCAGAAATCCAGCTCTTATGACAGAGGCAAAGTTGCCTATGTCTCGAACTGGTATACCCAACCTTAAGTGGCCCTGACAGCTACTGATCAGCTTAAGGAGACAGGCCACCATCCAAAAGGTGAGCAGAAATCCAGTTTCAATGACAGAAGCAAGATTGCCTATGTCTCGAACTGGTATACCCAACCTTAAGTGGCCCTGACAGCTACTGGTCTGATTAAGGAGACAGGACACCAACCAAAAGGTGGGAAGAAATCCAGTTTTGATGACAGGCAAAGTTGCCTTTGTCTCGAACTTGTACACCCAACCTCTATCAGTTCTTCTTATAACTTATGCAACTCAAACACTTCATATCAGTAGTCTCCATCTTTCTCCTAACACTCATTTTCAGCATCTACTCTCCACTTTCACGAAGCATAGTTGTGTTTATAATACCTTCATTCATTCCAACTTCGGCTTTCCAAGACACTCCTCCCCTCTCCCATACCTCTTCCAAACATCAAAATAACTTTCCTGTACCACGTGATCTACGGTTCTGCTTTTTTCCACATCCTTTTCTATACAAATACAACGTGTCCCAGAGCACAGGAAAGCTTAACGGAGGGTTATGTAGCCCATGTTATGGAAACCACAAATGTTAGATGGCCATGGCCTGTAGGCTCATGCCCTAAATTTTCTTTTACAAAAATTAGTTTCATATATATATATATATATATATATATATATATATATATATATATATATATATATATATATATATATATTTTTTTTTTTTTTTTTTTTTTCCTATAGCTGACAAAGAGAAGAAAGCGCCGCCTCAACACTGCTTCACATATATCTAAATCTGAGTTCTGATTCGTTATAAAGTCTTTCAAGGAATTAAAGAGCAAACGTAATTTGTCATAGGACATTTTGCTTCTGAAAATGTTTTCGAACCAAGTCTAGTAATCTTGAAATTAAGTTTAATTCCCGTATCGTTTCTATCCAAATAACTTGAACTGTCAGTATACCTGCTAACGACAAGAATTAACATATGCCCAAGAATTGCACGTAAGTGAAGTCTATTACACAGTTACCTCTAGTTGAGAAAAATCATGTTCTGATTCACCAATACACCGAATACACCCTTCCCCTGTCTCACCTGGGAAGAATAAAAAACAAAGGTACAAAGATTATTACCAATTTCTTTGTATTATCTTCCATAAAATAAAACAAGATTAGTCCAGTGCATGATGTTGACGGGAAGGGGGGAAGGGGGAAGGGTGGATACACGAACCCTTTGTGAGATAAGAAATTTTGGTGGTGGTTGATGGGGGTGGGGGGTTCTCCCTACTCCGGCCCATAAAGATTCCACTTCCGGCAATGTGTCTGTGATACAGACAGAATGACACATGGAGTAGTATCACGTGCGGCAACCGCCAATACTCCCCTTTTGCTTGTGTACAGGAAAACAGTAATATGAGCGTGAGGGATCCGCATTTACTGTAATGCGCAGGGACCTGCCCATAAACAGTACATAAACGCGAAACTACAACCGTAATTACACGCGCGCTACAAATTTTCCTTTTACACGGAGGGTCGTAAAAATCTATTTTCTTAAAAATGCACGCAACACCGGATTGCATAATGACACATAGCATACTAAACCGGTAGGAGAGGAAAGAGGAAAAGAACCAGAACAGAAAAGGAGACGGTGATAAGGAAAGGGAGGAAAAAGAGAGATAGAGAGACCAACCAAAGGTTAAATATACAGCGCTGCTTTTCACGCCTGACGGGATGTGTTGCGAGACCTTTAATAATAATAATATACCCGTCACGATCATGGCTTTTAAAGGTGATTTGGGGGGGGGAGGTCGTAGGGATGGGGGTACGGGACTGCCGTGGGGGCTCCTCATCTCATTCACAAGGGAAGCCCATGGATGAGGACTCGGGGGTTGCGGTTGGGGAATGGGGAGGAACAGCACGCAAAACTTCTACAACGTAGCACTGGGAGACAATCGCCTGTCACTCTGCAGTAACACGGGACGAGAAAATAAAAGCCAGGTTGAATTGGGGAGGAGGAGGAGGAAGAAGAGGGAGAGGGAGAAGAAAGATGGACAGGAAAGACGTGGAGCCGTAATGGATCCTGTCCCGATCATGTTTCTTTGTACTCCTGACCTCCCTGGTAGTTAAGACAGGGGTGGAGGGGGAGGAGTAGGAAGGAGAGGAAGCAGCTGATGCCCTAGACAGGGGAAGAACGATAAGAACCGACACGAAGGAAAAAAAAAATAATACAAAGACTGGAATAGCCTAGTTTTATCTCACAATGCAAGCATGCATAGCAACAGCGAGAGTACGGGACACAAGAGCATAACAGACGGATGACAGGATGGCAGCATGGCGGATGAAGCGCTCAGAATAAAATGATAACAACGTGTTCAGTATGACGCATTCAGTCGTCGTAAAATTTCTGCGTATTTACCTTTAGAAAAGAGAAAATCGCGCCTCAAATAAAAACAAAATACGACTTACGTGTGGGGTGCATTCCGCGGAAAACTCAGTATATTCCGTAATCAAAGCTATCTTATTTGTACTGTGGGGATTACAAATACGCTCCTGTTACGTGACCATAATGCAGTATTTCCAACCAAGCTTTTCAGACAAATAAGAGAATGAATACGGAGATACATAAAAAACTGGGGCGTGTATGTTGAAAAGAACACCCTACTTTATCCAAACCTTGACATCAAAACATGATATTGCCACATACAAGTACAATGCAACAAAGTCGTGCAGTATAAATTATCAACAGAATTCGAGATTCGGCATCTTTCTCTCTCTCTCTCTCTCTCTCTCTCTCTCTCTCTCTCTCTCTCTCTGCGCAAACTCAAAAGACAATCTACTGCCGACACATGCGTGAAAATTTATTACTTCTATCCCTCTCCTTCCCTGCCGCTTACAGTTCTTTCAAAAAATTGGAATAGAAAAAACGGGGGGGGGGGAGGGGGACGCAAAAGATAGAAAATACTGTGACGGCTCACACTGCTGTGTCTTTAAGCATAAAGTAACGAGACAGCGGCGGAACAGGCGTGAAAAATGCATCTTTGATTCTCAGAGCAACGCAGAAACCCAAATCAGGTCAAAAAGGATACCATTATGCTGTTCACCTCGTGTCGACTCCAGCAATATCTTGTTGTCGCATTCAGTTGTCGCATTCAGGCATAAACTTTAAGTATGAAACAAAACATTTTCAAAAAAAATCCCTTTTGGCAATTTATATTAGCCAACCAGCACCTACCTTAAAAATCCCTTTTGGCAATTTACAGTACATTAACCAACAAGTACCTACCTCCAGTATCACAATTTCACTGTTAATTTTCTCTACCAAAATCAAAGCAGGCAATAAGAACAATAAGTGTAACTGCTGTAAATACTCACATGCTACGTGAAGTCTACAAAATCGCTCCCTTGGGGCACCTCACGGATTCCCTTTCGCCAGAAACCTAATGAATGAAAGAAAAGAAAAATCGTCAGCGCCGATGACTCAACCCTGAGAAAAGAAAGTATTGATAGTAAAGATGAATTTGTTAGTACAAGACATTTACAAATAAAATCTACTGGAAAGATTTTTACAAAAATTTCAAGTCATAAACGCTATAGCCCATTTACTGGCATGTCATAAACAAAACAAAGTGTGTGTGTGAGAGAGAGAGAGAGAGAGAGAGAGAGAGAGAGAGAGAGAGAGAGAGAGAGAGAGAGACTAATAACCACATATCCATTCACAGAATGTCAGAAATGCGACGACAACTGTACTGGAGAAGACTGCTGTCATGAGGAATGCGCCGGGGGATGTTCCTCGCCTCGCAACGCCTCCGCTTGCGTCGCCTGCAAGCATGTCTTTTACAACGGTTCTTGCCTGAGAGACTGTCCCATACACATGTACAAGGTTAGTTTCGTGTCCCATGCATATGTATATGGTATGTTCCGTGTTTAATACATCTGTAAAAGGGAGTTGCGAGTCCCATACACTTCTAACGGAAGCTCTGCGTCCCATCCACATGTAAAAGGAAGCTTCGTGTTCTGTGCATGTGTAAAAGAAATTTTCGTGTTCCATACATGTATAAAGAGCAGTTTCGTGTTCTATACATGTGTAAAGGGAAGATTCGCGTTCTATACATGTGTAAGGGGAAAATTCGTGTTCTACACATGTGTAGAGGGAACTTTCGAGTTCTATACATGTGTAAAGGGAATTTTCGAGTGCTATACATGTATAAAGGGAAGCTTCGTGTTCTATACATGTGTAAAGGGAAGCTTCGTGTTCCATACATGTGTAAAGGGAAGCTTCGTGTCCCACACGTGTAAAGGGAAGCCTCGTGTTCCATGCACATGAAAAAGGAAGTTTTGAGTCCCATACACATACAATACAAAGAGAAATTTCGAGTCCCATAAACATATACTATAACTGGAAGTTTTGTGTTCAATACACATTTGCATGGGAGGTCTCCATAATCAACAGGGATGTCGTGTTTTCAATAACCAACAAAATATTACAAGAACAGTCTAATACATTTTTGTTCCCTTGACTAACAATATTACCGACACCAAGCAGTGGAAATTCTTGCTTTATGGAAGATGAGAATCTTACAAAAAATACAAATAATAAACTATTTTAATAATAGTTTATTATTAAAAAACTTCAACAAATATTCGTCCACATAAACAATTATGAGTCTCGCTTACAATAAATTAGTTTTTACGACTTACTGATTTGCTTGAGCAATAAAAAGTTAGTATACAAAATAATCCATGAATTATTACCACTGAAAAACCTTATCAGTCTGCGTAAAAAATTTAAACCTCAGGTATCTACAGTGAATGTGTACTGTGTCTAGGTATATAATAGTACATAGAACTGACATACTGCTTATGGGTATTTTTATAAAAAAAAACACACACACATGAAAAAAATACGGGCGCTCCTACTATATAAAAAAAAAGCTAAAAGATGGGGTCACTATGAAGAAAAAGTTATACGCCATTATTATTATTATTATTATTATTATTATTATTATTATTATTATTATTATTATTATTAGCTGACCAACCAGGCGCTGCTCTGGAAAACTCTGAATGACAACTGTCCTTCACCCCCCAGAATCAAATATCGAGTGACTACACATACCCCAACCACGAAAACATAACACAGCTGCCACAAGCGATCACAGGACGTGTCCATCCTACCGTGGTTAAAGGAATGCTTAAGGTTAAACAGTCATAACAGAACTGTCAACAACGTTCTACCCTGACTCAAAGTCACATCATCTTTTCCCAGATATTCGACTGGACCTGCGTCAGCGAGATCGAGTGCCTGAGCAGAGGCAAGACGCCACTGTGCGACAAAGGTTGCCAGGCTGTAAGGAACTGCGTCAAGCAATGCACGCCTAGCAGTGACGAATGCACCGAAGAATGCCTTAAGAAGAACGTGCAAAGGTGCTACAGACACTGCTCGCTATTTGGGAGGAAATGCGTCCTGCACTGCCCAAGTAAATTCGGCGGGATGGGGAATGCTTGTCTGCCAAGACGAGGTAAGATGACAAAACTCTTTTGCCTTTAACATATTTTCCCCACTGCATAATGACTGTGCATCTTACATTCATTTTCTGGAAAACACCCACACAAATTATGCATACCCACAATTTTATCACTGCATCTTACACTTATTCCCTGAAAAATACCAACACAAATTATACATATATATACATAATTTTATATATTTACGTATAAATGTGTACGTAACTTATTTACATTCACAAATTTTAAAACATAAATATCACTTGATATTTAATTAACTATAACTTGGGAATAACTTACACCAAAAGGGAATAATAATTGATAAGGGTATCGTCCCCGGTATAGTAGAATGGTCAAATCGCCTGTCTATCACTGCATCTAAACCAAAGACTCAGGTTTGAATCCTGACCAGGGCAGATGCACTTATCAATTATTCCCAAGGCAACAGAGAATTCGATAAAAGTGATATTTGTGAATATATACTGTATATATATATATATATATATATATATATATATATATATATATATATATATATATATATATGTATGTATGTATGTATGTATGTATGTATGTATGTATGTATGTATGTATGTTTACAACCCACGCTACAGACCAAAAGAGTCGACTAACCAACGGAGACACAATGGGTTTAAGGAGAGAGAGAGAGAGAGAGAGAGAGAGAGAGAGAGAGAGAGAGAGAGAGAGAGAGAGAGAGAGAGAGAGAGATTCTTCAATTTTACGTCAAAAAAAAAAAAGATTACGCAATAAGGTTCAGTGAATAATAAGCTAGTGTTTCAATCTCCCGCCATTAGAACCCAAATAACAGTGGCTACCGGAAGATTTGTAAATCGAAGATAACATCAACACACGCTTACAGTATATACAACTTCCGTTGGGGGGCTACGCGCCCACAATCTAACCTTTAGACAGAAATCAAGGCCATAATTGCAATAAACACGAGTCAAAATAAACGACCAGACTGTACAGCTGGTCGGTTGATGATTCGCTGGATAATGAACCCACGCGTCGATTAAACAGCGCGATTGGTAGGATAATGAAAGCCGGATAATACGTACACGTGACGATTTAACAGGGCGACTGGTCGGATAATCGGTCCACCTGTCCGAATAAACAGTGCTCCTGGCAAAACCCACAAGCCATGTAATGAGTTTGGGGTTATCGGAGGTGTGAATTAAACGCAATTAGGAAACTGACTATAGCCCAAGGTCGCCAAATTGCCAACATTCTACAGTAATTTAGTATAATAAATGTCTCATCTTCGTCTATAATAAATGTCCTGTCTTCGTATATTTCCTTTTCAGAGACTCGCGTAGAAATTATAAGTAAATATCTGCATATCTGAATTTCACACACACATACTTATATATGAAAAGAATTGCGGTTCGATATTCCGAGCGTAGCCTTGAGCTGCAACTGCTTAACTTTGGAAAACACCTCAGGTATTGTTTAACGAGGCCGTACCTTATCAAGAATAACGTTTCAGAAATATAGTTAATGTTATCAAGAATCATTTTTACAATCGATGTCGGAGTGTAACTGAAATAACGCGAAATAGGGCGTGAAATCAATATTTTCCACTATATCTAGAGATGTATCTATAATGCCTAATTCACTAATACAAACATATAAATCTATAAATTATATGAACTAAGTAACGGATCTAAAACCACATTTGGGACCAAAGAAATAACTAAAAAAAAACTCGCACTCGAAAGAGCTAATCATCCCTACGAGCAAAAACAGAACGAAAATCGTGAATACAGACAGGATATACTATGGTCCACAAACGTGGTCCAACATGTATCACAAAACTTAAAAGGCAGATACAACAAAAATGAGGGAGTTACTGCAATGAATGTACGTCGAGGCTCCAAATTATTACTTTTAATCTGGTTCCTATTACCACCATTACGCTTAAAACAACAACAGTATCAGATACGACTGGAACTTCCTGCATCCCGGTGGATACACTGTGATACACGTGATACACAAGGACGGCCTTCCTTCCAGACGCGGGTAATCACAGAGGGCGGTAATTGCAGTACTGCGATTCACGAAGGAAATAATCCTTCAATAAATATATTACAATTTCCAGCAAAATTTGAGGTTACGAGAACACTGAGGGCTTGGAATGAGAGGCAGGAGGGAGGGAAGCCCTAATCTCAAGTAGAGAAGGAAATTAGCTGTGCGGTACGAGGTAAAAAAAAAAATAATAAAAAATAAATAAATAAATACAGAAAATCATGAATTTGCAATCCCAGGATCATGAGTATTAAGAAGATAAGAGGAACGTAAAGACGGAGCTGTTTATGAAAAGGTTTTACAGACATCACAAGGCTGGTGGGCGTGGAAAACCGGGTGAGGGTGGGTATGCATGCGAAAGAGTAATTTGGGGTCCTGACTACGGGGCGGGGCGGGTTATGAGGAAAACGCACACGTCCCTGGCAATGTACAACATGATTGTTGATCACCAGCAAGGATAACAACTGAGCACAAGGAAAATGACAACTAATTTTCTCATGTTTCTTACGAGTTCGGGTAATTCTTCGCTTCCGTTGGTAAACAAACGAGCATTTCGAGCTTCTGGGCGGTTTTGGCAAACGAAGACAGCGTCTTGATGCGTGCTTTTCGGTGTGGGGGGAAACATGGAGTGCCTCTTACGGAGTTTTGGTATTATGAATATTTTAGGCAATTTTCGTCGGTTTCTACTTTTCGGAACCATTCATTCCATGATTCTTGCTTTAACTGGCTATCACGCTCAAATATAACGAATTAAAGAGAGAGAGAGAGAGAGAGAGAGAGAGAGAGAGAGAGAGAGAGAGAGAGAGAGAGAGAGAGAGAGAGGTCTTAACTGGCTATCACGCTAAAATATAATGAATGAATGAGAGAGAGAGAGAGAGAGAGAGAGAGAGAGAGGAGAGGATTTTATATGATTCATGAATGCGCGGTCTCTTGAACTAGCACAAGAAGAAGGGGCGACAAGAAAAGACAAGTAAAAAATGCGCCCAAGTTTCTTCGGCGCAATCGAGTTTTCTGTACATCGTATAATCAAGGCCACCGAGAATAGATCTATCTTTCGGTGGTCTCGGTATAAAGCTGTATGAGCCGCGGCCCATAAATCTTTAACCATGGCCCGGTGGAGGCATGTCCTATATCGTTCCCAGATGCACGAATATGGCTAACTTTAACCTTAAATAAAATAAAAACTACTCAGGCTAGAGGGCTGCAATTTGGTACGTTTGACGACTGGAGGGTGGGTGACCAACATACCAATTTGCAGCCCTCTAGGTTCAGCAGTTTTTAAGATCTGAGGGCGGATAAGGCACCAGCATTATTAATTATTACTGCGTTTGTTGTTCGTAACCAAAACATTCTCATGAGACGCATCAGTGACAGACAAATTAAGAGCAAGCATTCTCGGAAAGCTTTCCTCTTGCGATTCAAGCTCCTCACTTTTTAAGTCACCAAATCTAACAGCTTGTCTCCTCCGAATCAAGTCCAGTATGTATCAAGAGACGGAGCATTTTGGATACTAAAATGCATCTTAAAGTTACATAAATACTTGTCAGTTTACATTACTTCCATACAGATAAAACAGCGTAATAAAATGATCTTTCCAATAAGAAAACTTCACGGACTTTTATAACGTAAAAGTTGTCTAAAAGTTTAAATTAACTCGACTAAAGACAAGAAAGTTTCTCAATAACTAAATTAACATAATTAAAGACAAGTGATCTTTCAAATATGTCAATTCAAGTACCGTAATTCAAAACGCTAGTTACGGTTGTGATAAAGCGCAAACGAGTTTCCAAAATGCTCAATTAACGTAAGAAAAGTGGAGAGATCTTTAAAATAGTTAATTTCGGTTAACCAAGGTGAAACGAGTTTCATTCTTAAATTCACGTAAAGACAAGCGAGATTTCAAAATGCTGAATTCAAGTAGACAAGCGAATCTTAAAAAAAAAAAAAAAGTTAAATTCATGTAAGAATAAGCGAGCTTTGAAATTATTATCTAGCTACACGCACGCAGTTGACATGCGAGCTTTCAATTATTCTGGTTATTAAAAGATAATCTAGCTTTGAAATAGCTACATTCACGTTATCAAAGACATGAAATCTTTCAAATAGCTAAATTCACGTATTAAAGGCAAGCAACCTTACAAACAGTTAAATTCACGTGATTCAAGTCAAGCAACTTTTCAAATGGCTACTTTCACACAAATAAAGACAAGAAACCTTTAAATAGCTAAATTCACGTAACTAAAGACGAGCAGTCTTTCAAATAGCTACATTCACGTAGTTAGAGAGAAGTGAGTTTCCAAATGGCTAAGTCAATGTAACTGAAGATAAGCATCTTTAAATTATGGCAATTCAATAACTGAGGAAGAATGACCGCTCTGACAGCTTGGTTAATGAGACTGACAAGAAATTATCTCTTTCATGACAGACTTCCAAATAAACACTTTCAACTTTCAAGTAAATAAGTATCACTCAGAAAGAAAAAAATACCTTCAAAACTGCTAAGAAGCAAAACGATAAAGGCAAATTATCCACTCAAAATAACAAAATGCAAACCATCATTACAACAATTGAACTGACCAAATAAAACCATCTCTCAAAATTATGGAACAAAATTGTCTTTCAGGCTGACACATCACCACCGGGGAGATCATCTTTCTAAATCAACATTATCAAAACCAGCCTCTTAAGGGTACAAGACAAAATTCAGTACTCTTGTCTTCTTTTCTTTCTTTTCACATATATTTTAAATAATTAATAACGATATAAATGAGTGACTACATAGAGAATTACCGCTGAGGGTGTGCGCTCATGCTGTGTCGTCTACAACATGCCACTCCTCCTTGTGCAATTCTGCAAAAATACCAAGGCCCTCTTCGACCCTGTCTACAGAGAATTCGGTCCTGTACACTTGCGTCCTAATAACAACAACAACAACAACAACAACAACAACAACAATAATAATAATAATAATAATAATAATAATAATAATAATAATAATAATAATAATAGGAAGAAACATAAGATTTGACGTTAATTTCACTTTGTCTCTGCAGATAGCAGTGCTGAGGAGGAACCGTGTTTCTCAGCGAAGGTCACGTCCATCCAGAGCGCTCAAGAACTTCAGTTCTGCACTGCAATCAGAGGCCTCACGATTTCCATTAATGACGGCGGTAAGTCGACGATGTAAAACCGTAAACGTGGTTCAACTATGACTGCATAACCTTTCTCCCGTTATCTGTCTACCAATCTATTTATCATGGAATTTTGACAGATTAAGCTGACCTTGGGCCAGCGTGTAATTTCGCTCCTAATAGTCCGTATGTCAAACCAGAAATAACTTTCAAAGGAACTGTTGTGGGGGGGGCGGGTAATCTTCCCAAACGAGGGTATTAATCCAATTACCGGGACAGGATTACAAAATGGATGTCCAATAATGCCTGGACTCACTTCTCTACACCCACGTGTTTTTTAATACGAAAGACTTAGAGGACGGTAGGCCCAAAAAAAAATTAAATAAAATTAAAAAATAAAAAGCTTCTACTATAAAATGAAATTTATACGAATAATTCTATATCACAGGAAGTACAGTTTTTTCTTGAAACTGATAAATTTTCTTGATACAAGAATCAAATAAAGTACAGTTTATCTGGCAGCTTCTTGATGAAAACTTGGAAGAAATGAATTGAAGAAGGAAATAGTACTTCAAATATAAAAACACGAAGACTGAAAACCCGTGTTATATTCTCTCTCTCTCTCTCTCTCTCTCTCTCTCTCTCTCTCTCTCTCTCTCTCTCTCTCTCTCTCTCTCTCATTTTAACAATGTCTGTGAGGAAGTTTTGGCAGGGGGGCCATTTTCACTGAAAGTCGACGGGGACATTTTGACAATGTCTGTGAGGAAGTTTTGGCAGGGGGGCCATTTTGACTGAAAGTTGAGGGGAACATTTTAATAATGTCTGTGAGGAAGTTTTGTCAGGGGGACATTTTGACTGAAAGTCGAGGGGGACATTCTAACAATGTCTGTGAGGAAGTTTTGGCAGGGGGGACCATTTTGACTGAAAGTCGAGGAGGACGTTTTGAAAAGTCGGCTAGCGTCTTGGCAGGGGGCTCCATTTGGACTGAGAGCTGAGGAGGATGCTTTGACAAAGTTTGTGAGGATGGGTTTCACCGAATGTTGCTGGGAATATTTTGACGCAGCTGGTGGGAATGTCGCGGCAAAACATGCTCAAACAGTAATAATAAGTCTTGAACTGCAAGTAACCCGTGATTTTACTCACTCGCAGACAAAATCGAGCAAGAACTGGCTTACAACTTGAGGAACATCGAAGTCATCAAGGATTACCTCCTGATCTTCAACACAAACATTACGTCCACTAACATTCTGAGGAACCTCCGAGTGATAGAAGGCCAAAAGAAGATCTTTACCCAGTAAGTGATTCGAGTCAGTTACTGACAATACCATCATAAAAAAGTTATATAAATTACCTTTAATGAGAAACACATTCAACAAATATAAACAACACACACACAAACATATATATATATATATATATATATATATATATATATATATATATATATATATATATATATATATATATATATATATATATATATATATATATATATATATAATATATATATATATATATATATATATATATATATATATATATATGTTTGTGTGTGTGTTGTTTATATTTGTTGAATGTGTTTCCTCATTAAAGGCAATTTATAATATATACAGTATACCGATAGCTTGCACATGCATTTCCTGAACAAAATATATTCATCGCTGTTCCTATAACGGAAACGCCTTCTGGAGTATTTTCAGGTTCTAAAAACTGTAAAAACTCGTTAAGAATTATTTATATCCTTCCATGGCCAGACATCATACACCCGTGTTATCGTCCCATAAGCGTCAAAATTATAAGAATACTAATCCAACGTGTAATGAAAATAATTTAATAATGCTGAAAATAAAATAATTTTGGTCCGTTTTGCTGGATTAGGCCTACTTTGAATTATGTTCTTGGATTAAGGTGGCCTAAGATCGGTTTGGACGTTTAAGTTGGCTTGATATTAATATTAACGATTAAAGTTACCTTATTTCAGTATAAAAGATCAGGCTGGTGTCATGTCAGCATGGACTCCTTACGTATCCTTTACGCTAAAATAGTCCCTGTAGGGGGGTAGTGCTGTCAGTGAACTGCACCTCACATGGTGCACTGTAAGCATTACTTAAGGGTCTTTACAACGCCCCTTCGACCCCTAGTTGCAACCCCTTTCATTTTTTTTTTACTGTACCTCCGTTCATATTTTCCTTCTTCCATCTTACTTTCCAACCTATCCTAACACTTGTTTCATAGTGCAACATAGGTTTTCCTCCTGTTAAACCTTTCAAACCCCCTTACTGTCAATTTCCCTTCCAAAGATGAATGACCTCATAGGTCCCAGCGCTTGGCCTTTGGCACAAATGCTATATATTCTACAAGCTAAAATAGCACTGTAAGACCTTGGGCAATTCAGTAACGAATAACTTTCCCCCCCCCCCACCTCACCTTCTCTTTCAAGTTACTCGTTGGCTGTGATGAACAACCTAAACCTGAACTTCCTGGACCCCTGGTTAGGCCCGAACAAGCTGATCGTGAAGAGCGGAAAGGCCATCTTCCAGAAGAATCCTCAGCTTTGCCTCCACCAGGTTGAGGCGCTGGTGCGATCGGCAAACATCACAGGCATGGATGAGAAAGACATCTCTAATACGTCCAACGACAACGGAACTTCTTGTGAGTCTCATTTCAAATCTTAGCATAGCTTTGATTTAAAGGATAAGGAGAATTCAAATCGGATCTTTCCTAGGTAGTGACCCCCGAGGGTTTTAACCCGGTATGCATCCACCTTTCCGGCGTGTTTAGTACAGCCCCGTTGGGGATTACCGTAAAAACATAAACAAAAGCCTGTACATATTGTAAAGATAATGATGACCCCCAAGAAATATTAGTCCTAGATAACGACCCCTGAGAACCCTTGGGGGTCACTAACTAGGAAAGATCCTTCAGATCGTTATCAAGATAACTGTAACAATATTTTCTTATTTTACACATTCACTCAAGATCACTGTGGTATATCTGAATAAACTTCATGATTTATGTAGATCAACATCAACATAATAGTATCTATTTTTTTCTTATACTGCATACTACACTCAAGACCACCGAGGTAAATCAGGATAAACTTCCTAATTCTGACTGACTAACCTACAATTTTGGGGATTTTTTTTTTTGTGAGTTTACCTGCTGAAATCTATTTTCCCTAGTGAGTTTACAAACTCAAATCTATAATTGAGTGTTGTTGTGCTCTGCAGGCACAAAGAAGCCACTGATTGCGCATGTGTCGCCATCGTTCGAATACGGTACTTTGAAGGTCCACGTGGAGACGAAGCTCCCAGAACCGTTTCCACCAACCGCGTACCGATATGCTATCAATTATCGGATTGCGGTGCAAAACATCTCTCTCCCGGAACCGCCATGCTCAGACACTGGGTATGATTTCTAAACCGTCCTTATGTTTCATGTAAAAAAAAAATTTTTTCCTTGATATCATAGTCTTGCAGTTTACTTGAAATTATGATTTCTAAACTGTCCTTAAGTTTTGTGTAAAAAAAAAATTTTTTTCCCCTGATATCATAGTCTTAGTTTACTTGAAATTATGATTTCTAAACTGTCCTTAAGTTTTATGTAAAAAAAAATTTTTTTCCCCTGATATCATAGTCTTAGTTTACTTGAAATTACGATTTCTATACTGCCCTTAGGTTTTACGTAATTTTTTTTTTGTGCTTAATATCGTACTCCTACAGTTTCCTTGAAATTATAATACTTGGTAAAAGTCAGCTATTTACAGTAAAACATGGTAAACTGTCCCTACGTTATATGTAAAATTCTTTGTTTCTTTCTCCCCTTAATATCATAGTACTACAGTTGACTTGAAACTATAATACTCTTTAAAATTCACTAAAAATAAAACGGCAAGTGCAGTTAAAAGGATATTAAAAAAGTTTTCGCTTTCGTCGCAGCTCTAACCCTTGAAATTACAAAGATCAATCTTTAAAATTTGTGGATAATCTAATGGTGCACCAATAACGATTTATTGTCTACAGAATTACAATCTTGCTCATTAAAAATGTAAACGTTATTCTGCGTAAAAAAATATCCAAAAAATAAAAATGGGATATATTACAAAGCACAAAATGTCCAGGGTACATGGCTGCTCACAATTAATTACCTGCTTTGTACTTAGGAAGGATGACTACACGTGCCAAAATTCAATGTACCAAAGAGTTTTATAGAAAACTATTCGACATGTTTAAAAGGATCATCATCTCTGAACTGCAGCTCATATGCATGATGCCTGAAAATTATTTCCATCATAACGTGGGTTCCCTTTTGATTGTTTTCTAATCTGCCCTCAGGTGGTTGGTGATGGAAGGAAGAGTGGAGGGCGAGAACAGCATAACAGCAAAGATCAGGGGCCTGGCACCTGACACTCGATACGCGGTCTACGTCAAGACCTACAATCCTCAGTCCCAAGCTCAGTACTCCCAAATATCCTATACTCGCACCAGTCCATTCAGTATGTACCAGTGCTGCCTAATTTGAATGCTTCTTTCTTATTTGGTGTAAGCATCAGTAAATTCGAGCTTTCCCCCCTTAATGTTTCACTGATCTAAAATGCATATCCTGGTGTTCAGTAAATCTCTCAGAATAGAAACCTTATGAAACAGAGAAAACTGTCAGATACAATAAACAAATTGCCACTATTCCTAGACGAATCACAGGTTAATGTTCCAAAATATTCAGCACAATATCATAAGTATAAATAGCCTTTTCTTTCACATCCCGTACTGCAAAATAAACTTCGCCTTCACCAACAGATCCAAGCCCGCCAGTGAGACTCTCATGGGCTCCCGGGAGCGGCTCAGAACTGAGGATATGGTGGGAGCCTCCTACACACTCCAATGGAGTTGTGGACCACTACATGGTGTCTGCAACCCTACTACCAAGTCCCCCTCCAGCGCGCAAGAACATTAACTTCTGCAGGCTAGAAGGTAAAACTGCCTTCGTATATTTCTGATGACTGGTTTTAATTCCTTTCCAGAAATGGCCAATCATTATCATACTTTTTTAACTTCCACACAGCTACATCACGAAAAGCTGAGAAAAGTTAAACCTGATGTGACAGATATCAAAGACATTTAGACCAGAACTACTTCCAGAACTAATCTGAATATAATGAATCTTGATAACCTTCAAATTTTCTCTTCCAGATAAAGTTCAGCAGGTCACAGAAGCTGCGAGGAACACCATCCTCAAGAAAAGGGACGAATGGAAGGTCAAAACGGAAAAAGAACAACTTAAAAGAGCCGCAGAGGCGGTGACATGTAAAAAAGAGGCAGCGTCGTGCTGCGATTGTAAAGACACTCAAAAGCTAATCGCAGCACCGCAGGAATTAGATGAGAACAGCGGGGACAGAGACTTTGAGGATTATCTGATAACAGATGTCCGCTGTAAGCAGTGAGTAACTCTTTTTACGTTCAGTCTGATTAGTAATGGTCCGAATACAGCAATGTAAATTCATCTAAAAAGGACTGAAGCATTGAGAAAATGAAATTTTTCAAAAGAAAAATCTAGTGAAACACCTTTGGCAACTGCATTTAGTGACTTAAATCCCTAGAATCTGCGATTTTTCACCTTTCTTTTCCACACATCAAAATTCTATGCATAATATTTTTGAAACTTTATCATATAACATTATAAAGTTCAAATCACTTGCTATTGCCTATTAGGTCATATAATGCTTGCAGTCCTCATAACTTTTCCATATATCACACAGTAACCCTGACACTTGTGAAGTTGGATACACGAAAAAGATTAATAGTTAGAGGTTATAAATCTGAAATGTATGTTTCATAAGATTATTTTTTAAGTTTTGAATGTGTATTAATGATTAGCAATCACATCTTTCCGTAGGCACGAGAAAATTGCATTTTAAAGTAATGCTTTCGTAAATAATTGCTAATTCGAGGTCTCCAATTTATGGTGTTTTATTGCCTTCACAGGGCGTAGTTCTTCACAAACTTCCATTAGGGAATATTGATGTGTGCTGATGTTTCCTGACGTATTTTCCATGTAATACAGAACACTGAGATCGTAAATATGATTTCAAATAATGGGTGATAAATTTTGGTAATTTAACCATAAGGGTATGTCTTTCAAATTTTTTTTGAAAGGCATACCCTTATGGCTAAATTACTAAAATTTATCACCCATTATTTGAAATCATATTTACGATCCCAACGTTCTCTCTTACATGGAAAATACGTGTCAAGAAACTTCAGCACACATTAATATTCCCTATTGGAAATTTGTGAAGAACTACGTCCTTCGAAGGCAATAAAACACCATAAATTGAGGACCTCGAATCAGCAATTATTTACGAAAGCATTACGTTATAAATCAATGTTCTCATGCCTACAGAAAGATACATGACTGTTTAATCAACAATTCACATTCAAAGCTTAAAAAGTAATCTTATGAAACATACATTTCAGACTTACAACCTCTAACTACTAATCTTTTTCATCTTCCCAACTCTGACATCTATACCTTATTTATCCCACAAAAAGAACTCTTAAGATAGAAGGCAAACTACACTACAAGTGTGGAAGGATTCCAGCACATGAGGCTTCTCAAGACACTGAATTCAAACAAGCAAAACTAAACGTACAAGAAGAGGAAGAAGACAGAGACAAAGCGTATGAAGGCAGGCGACTCATGAAAGAATCGCCAGTCAAAGGCTTTCTATCTGAGCCTTTTATGGCGAGGACACATTCCTCCTTCAAGTCTTCCATCAAGGGAACGCCTGGTAGCCAACTCCAGCCACTGGCACAGCAAGAGTCAGATACCGATATATTTGATGGGTAAGGAAAACTAGCCTCTCTCACTAACAACCATAATTACTCAGATAACAGAAGGATCTTCCTGCTGCCCAGTTTCATGAGACATTATATTGCAAACTTGACGCACAATTAATTCTTTGTTTACGTATGAATACACATACGGTACATGCATAGAGACATACATAATATATGGAAAGTTACAAAGTGTCATCTTAGATCTTACATGCCCGCTCACAAATAATCTGGTGGCAGTTACTACATAACGCTAGTGCTAACTACATATGAAGCTCACTTTTTCAGTTCACCTTTAAAAAAAAATATCAGATATACATTTCTTCTCTTTCCAGAAACACGGTCCTAGGTTACTACCAGGAGCATAACCCCAATGCCAGCTATAACATAATGGATACCACAAACAGTAAGTGTCCTTCTAACGAGGGGAGGGGGGGGAGGGGAGGGGGGGGGAGGGGAGGGGAGGGAGAAAGGTAGGGATGGAGTGGGAAAGAGAGAAAGAGAGAGATAGACAGAGAGGGTTCCTTTGCCCCATTTTTATTTATTTACCGAAAAGTCAACAGGTATTAACAGTGCACATGTTGGTTGTATTTTTTAATTAAAATACTCTTTTGACATTGATAACATAATGGATTTCCTTTGCCTCCGATGATTTGCAGGTTACATATGACACTGGAACCTGAACACAATATATTATCAAAAATAACTAACATCCGATTGTATTCCTTACCTCATAATTGATGAATTAATTCTTTAAAGTGTCACGAAGAACTTTCTGAAGTAGGTTTTCAATAAACTTACACTTTCTTTGTCCATCTGCAACTCCGTTCATACAAACTTCTCTGCTCATTCAACTACAGGAATAGGAGGAGTGGGATAAGCTTTAACTTAAAACTGCTAAAATATTCTAACTTTCTATTTTAAAAGGAGACTTCTATTTGCTATAGACTACTATAAGATTCTGAGTTTCTATATTAAAAGGAAACTTCTATTTCCCAGGTTCATTTGTGGCGGTGCACCAAATGACGAAAAACTTGTCGGTCACCCTTTCCAAACTTCTGCCCGGAAATCTCTACTCCATAAGCGTGGTGGCCTGCCTCGCCCCGACAAATTGCAAAACTTACCAGACCACGAAAGGAAAAGAGAAGCAAGTTGTGGCCTGCAAGTTATGTTCTGGTATACCTGCAAACACAGCTGCACTCACTGCATCCACGAGTAAGGAATACGCCAAAGGCTGATTCAGAAAATGGACCGTCACAGAATCGCAAAAACATACATGAATAAATTGCTATTAATAACATGTTTCCTGTACAGATTTCTCAACGAACATCAGTCCCCTGTTACAATTTACATTTTCCATTAAACTAATGGTCTAAATACAAAATACTCAGTATGCATAAAAACAGGCTTTCTTGCATAATATTCTTGAACTAAACTCCTTAAAATATTTTTTTTTTTTATAATTTTACTAAGACAACTGTCCTTTTTACTTGGAAATGTTCAAATTATAGACTTTTCTTTATAACACCGCCTGCTTTCCTTTCTTAAAAACAGATCTGGATAGTACCATCCTAAACCAATCTCTGCGAGCTGAAATACAAAATGGCACTAACAGGGTTAAAGTGTCCTGGCAACCTCCAACGTTGTTCAACAAACATATCCTCTACTATCACATCGAACTTAACCCACAAGAGGTAACCACCATCTTGAGTACTCTGATACTCACTAGTTCATTTCGACTCATTCATTAACTATAAGGACTTTGCAAGTAGACGGTAACTAGAGATATTTACCTTGCGCATTAGCAAAAGTATTGATAAGTTTTTTAAGCTATATATATATACATACATATATATATATATATATATATATATATATATATATATATATATATATATATATATGTAAAGGTTTTATCTTTTACTTTCATTAAATTCATCACCATTACCCAAGCGTGTGTTGTTTCATAACTAGAGGACTTGAAGCGGAATTATATTCTTTGCTCAAAAAACAATAAGCAGGAGACCTAACAACTCAAGCCTACTGTGATTTCAGAACAGCAGACTCAAGTGTGTCAATGCAAGAGATTTCGAGACACAGAGACGAGAAGAATTCTTAAACCTGCCACCAGGAAATTACTCCATTTCAGTCAGAGCTCGAACACAAGCTGGCTACGGGCCCAAATCCAACATCGACGATGTTTATGTGCCGGTAAGTACAGTATGCAACCAAACGCCAATTGAGCATCAGCTAAGGCCAGGTAACAGCAAAGCAAAATTTAATTGCCATTATTCCTCGCGTCTCTCATGTGAAACTTGACCCGCTGCCTGAGAGGTTTTAGTTCGAAACGTTTACTTTGTGTTGCAAAACCCCCAAAATTTTGCAGAAGATAAAATGAAATATCAATTTTTGCAAAGATATTTTAATTTACAAAAATGCTTAAATTACAAATATAGATGACCAACTACACATAATTTTTCATCTGTTACAGTTTAGATCTATATACTAAACCGAGTAATGTGCCTTCCAAAGAATCAACTTGACTAGTTACAATGGTGTACTTTTAGAGCAAAACAAAACAAAAACTTACCTCACTGTAAATAATTGACAGCTATCAGTTCAATATTGGGATAGTACATATAGCCACAACAACCCTAGTAAACATTCGCTAGTACGCTATTTGAACATTTATAAACAGCCCAAAACATCCCATAAAAACTTTTAAAAAACTTCCTTCCAGCACTGACAAGCGAAGACTGCACTAGTTATCAGTAACTCGCATCACGCATCTAAGAAAATATCACTTTTAATCGCAATCAAAAGACTACTGTGCTCTACCTATTTGTAACTGAAGAAGCAAAATAATAACAAAAGAGGCATTACACATCATGGACACCTTTTAGAATCCCTATCTTGATCAGATTCCCAACGTATAAGCACATTTGCTCAAAAGCTTTAGCTTCGTTGAATGAGTGCCCAGCATAAACCCATACTGACCTCCCAAACTTTAGCCATAGCAGATTTCAAAACTAATGTGTAAAAATGCATCTTATATCATTCAGTCATTTTCTTATAATACTACTTACCATATTCCACTTATATAAGACTACTTGCCATATTCCACTTATAAAGAATAATGTTAACAATTAAGACGCTATTAATATAACTATTACACATACTCCTTCGTCAAAATATTCAATCGTCTCACAAGCATTACTCCCTCTACAGGAAAGTAACAAAAAGGATTACATCCCCATCATTTGGAGCATCTTGGGCTCCATCTGCATCCTCGTGGCATGCTTAGCTTTTGGATTCTGGAGGATCCACAAATCTAAGTATGACATTCCGGCAACTTTGGATCTTGTGGAAGACAACCCGTGCTATGGAGGTATGACACCAGAATTTTACCATGATTTTTTCACGTTTTACTTGAGCCTATCTTAAATTGCTTGAGCAGACAAAGGTTGCTGGCAGATCATAGAACAGACCGATATCAGACAATTTTCTTTTCAAATATAAACTTTAAAAATGCTTTTCAAAGGATCTTATTGTTGAGACTAAGTAGTGAGATCAAATATGATATAAAAAAAACAATATTTATCGCTTAATTTGCTAAATTTTCCAAGAATACATCACAGTCTAGTCATCATGACTTAGAACTTTCAATTTAACACATCCTTGTTTCGACTATAGTCTGTAATATTTAAATTTTATATAAGGTTAAAAAAAGGCCTAAGTACTATTCAAGGTCTTACCTAAAGGAATTATGCAATTAAATTGTTCCTAAATCTTCAGTTATATTCCTACGCTGACTTTAGAATCTACTCTCATATGGTCCCCAGACAAGTACTTATAGCAGTCGCATTTATAACAAACGAACATGTCTTTTTTCTTGATCTAAAATCATTACTAGTAAATCTGGTTTTAGTAAAAAATAACATTTGAACGACTTTAAAATTTTAAACGGTCGACTAATGCATACGAATTTAAAGTTTGGTTTTGACTTGCAAACTGCTTGTACTCATGCAAACATACGTGCATACAATAGTATGTTGAGACATATGCAATCACCGAAACAGATTATGCACCAAAGTATTTAAACCTTGAAATGGCAGCACACATCCAACTAATTAAACTTTAACTGAACACTGAATTTAATTATCAAGGTATTTAGTTAATTTTAATATATTTCAATTTCCAACGTCTGACTTTTTCATGCCATCTTTGTTTTCAACACTCAACCATTCCAAAGCATTTCATGACAATACTATTTTCTGACCAGGTGAAACGTTCTCTAACATTGCAGGAGAGCTTCCGACGCGTGACTTGTTCGATGGCAACTACCTACTTCAGCGGACTGATCTGAAGGTGTTCAGGGACAAGCCCTTAGGCCAAGGATACTTCAGTAAGGTCCTATTTGGGGAACTTACGCAGAATGGGACCGTGACCAGAGTTGCAGTCAAAACTCCCAAAGATCCTGACTCACCGAAAGAAATAATACCAAAGGCAAGGGAGTTTCTGGAAGAAGCTGTTGTCATGCAGTGAGTTTCTCAACATTCCTCTGTATTATAAACAATCCATGAAATGTTTTAAACTGTACGAAAATATCTTTGGCTGATTGCTGTGGCTGATTAGCTGGAAAGGTGTATTTTGGTTTGGGGACACAAAGGGTTCTGTACATTACTCAGTACACATAAAACATCACTGTGATTTTTGTTAAAATTCAAGCTTAGTACTTTGCTAATATTGTTGTTTATTACATGTATCTGTGGTACTTGGACATAGCTGCTACATGTTTCACAGGTTATTACACGTATTTGTGGTACTTGGACATACCTGCTAAATGTTCCAAAAGTTAGCACACGTATTTGCGGTACTTGGATATACCCGCCACATGTTTCAAAAGGAAAAATCTCTTTCATTTTCAGAAACATCAACTGCCACCACATCGTCACATTCCTAGGCGTCGTTGGGGATTACGTTCCCGTGTACATTGTCATGGAGCTCATGCAGGAAGGTGATCTCAAAGACTATTTAAAAGCAAAGCACCACCCACTATCAATACAGGTAATGACTACATTCATTTACCAGAATTCTTTCATTATCAGTTTTAATTCAGTTCAATTCACATATATTATGGAAAGTTCCCGCATCTTCTAATATAGTTTGAATTTAACATGTATTTTCATTGATGAGGTGGTTAATGATTTGTTAATGACACACACACACACACACACACACACACACACACATATATATATATATATATATATATATATATATATATATATATATAATATATATATACTATATATATATTATATATATACTATATATATGTATATATATACATGATATTGACAAAAATCCCAATATGAACAAATCAAATGGAAAACAAAGGTATTTTATATCTCTAACCCCTTTTATTGGTTGAAAGGGAGGATAGGTTCTACCCGAAATAAATAAATAAATATATATATATATATATATATATATATATATACATACATACATACATACATACATACATACATACATACATACATATATATCTCGCCTATTTTTTGTCTTCACAGTCCCTGGTTTTACACATAACAAAACTGACACGCATATATATACATGTATACGTACATGCGGGTCTATGTGTATATCATATGTAAACATTGTAATTCTATATCCATCTGGCAGACGACTGTTTAATCAAACTCCTCAGGAAACACTAGAACCTGAATCATCCTTTTCCCAACAGCAAACGTTGAAATTTGCAACAGAAGCTGCAGACGGGATGGCTTACCTGGCCTTCCACAATCTAGTTCACCGAGACTTGGCTGCGAGGAATTGCCTCCTGACAGCGGATCTCACACTTAAAATCAGTGACTTTGGCCTTACTAGGAACGTCAAGAATCAAACGTCGCTGTGTTATCATAAAGGTAAGGTTGCAGTTCATAAAAAAAATGAGTGGCATTCACGCACGATGTATTCAGTAATTAGTTCACATTATTAAAACCCAAAGTATTTCTGCAAGTCTTCAAAATAAAAAAAAAAATAAAAAAAAGTACTTCTGCAAGTCTTCAAAGTAAAAAAATAAAAAAAAAAGTAGGTTTTGCAAGCCTTCAAAATAAAAAAAAATAATAATAATAAAAGATTATGTAGTTGTTACAGTGACCCACGAATTCCTATTTGAGGTCTGACCTTTAAGTTTCATCTTGACCTATCTTCACATCAGAGTCACCTAGTGGGTTATGCGGGCCAATTATGAATTCTCTATGCAGTTCAGAAATTATGCCCAACGTTAAATCTCTCTTTGACCTTTAAGACTGACTGACCTTTATCCTTGAAGACCCGTCACCCATACATGACACGTGGCAAAAGTTTAACTCTTTACTTAGAAGATATAAGAATTTCAATCTCTTAAACAACATCACATGTCCAGTGGAGCCGGGCAGCCAGGTAAACGGAAAGACAGTTACTAAATTCCCCTTGACAGCAAAAAGGGAACACCAAAGCATTTTCAGACAAAATTTACCTTTATTTACTTAATCCTGATAACCAATGAGGTCCGAACAACCTGAAGTCCTACAACACAGACCGAATAAATTTGCTGCTTTACGAACACGTCAGCGACGTTATAAATACTCTATTGTACAAGGAAGATTTCTGATGAATAAATACGACAAAAGATGACCACATAATCTCTGTTCATTCCAGAAGGTGCAGGGATACTGCCCTTCAGATCGATGGCACCGGAGAGCATCAGGTTTGGTTCCTACACGGCGAAGAGTGACGTCTGGAGTTACGGTGTTCTCCTTTGGGAGATGGTCACCAAAGGCGCCACCCCCTTCAAGGTCAGTTTAGACAAGTCAGCCAAGGGCATGGGACACCTTAGCCTGCATCTAGCCCAGAATAAAAGAAGCTGAATAAATAGGAAAAATTACAAAACGCTGGAATAACGCTGTTAACGCTAGTCCTGTTGAATACAAGTGAATGTTGTTTGGAGCGTGTTAAAAGATAATTGTTGATTGGAATGTGTTAAAAGAGAACGATTTACTTACGCAACTTTATTTTTCGTTGTTGTTTTTGATTAAGCTGGCCTTACGCCAGCACGGGCTCTTGCTCACAGAGCAGCCCGCAATCGTACTTACTAAAAGTTAAATACACTTAATTTATTTTTCTGAATTCATTTAGTTTCCTGTTGATAGAAAGTATAGCAATGAAATAACCTTTAAGCTTTCAGAAAATAAGAAGTAAGAAAAGTAAGTTCCGAAACAAAATACTTTAAGATCTGCAAAGCTTTCCCTAATATTTAATTTCAAAATATATAAATAAATGTCAAGAGCAACTTACACATAAGCAACCCAGGCTCCAACACTAAACGTCTTGAACCTTTTTCAAGAATGGCAAATATAGCAATCTGCAAACAGAGAATAAAGTAACATCCTCAAAACACTTTTCAGGGATGGGAAATGCAAGACGTAACCTGGTATATAGTTAAGGAGAGAAGGACCTTGCCTACACCCGAGGGGTGTAAACCATTCCTCATGAACCTCATGAAGGAGTGCTGGAGTTACGAACCAACGAGGCGACCTGCCTTCATCAACATTGTGGGTTATCTCTTGAAGGTAAAAAAAAAAAAAAAAACGACCTACATCATAAAACATGTTTTTGAATACATACTGATAATTTTACCATGAAAACACTTGATAATCATTAATTAAGCAAACCAGTCACTCTCATATTCATATTATCCTCTTCCAACAGCACATAGATGGGAATTTCCTCACTTCTTTCGAGCGAGTGTCGTTCTTTCACTCAAGAATGTCTGAAGTTATGAGGTAAGGGAAAAAATGGCCTTAATAAATATTTTATAAAGCCGAATTTTCTATCTCTCTATCTATTTATGTATGTATGAATGTATCTGTATATAATATATATATATATATATATATATATATATATATATATATATATATATATATATATATATATATATATATATATATATATATATATATATACATATATATATACATATATATATTTATATATTTATAACAGCACCTCATTTAAACTGGGTGGCACCTAGCAGAGATATTTATTCAGGAAAAGTTACACATATTCCAGGACTAACTGTCCTCATCGTCTGGTAGCCGTAGATTCTATGGCTCGGCTACCAGATGATGACAGTTAGTCCTTGAAAGCTGGTAACTTTTCCTGCTCCTGTTATTAATTGTAATAATGCACAAACAATTGTATAAGTGATAAAGTTTATATATGTATATATATATATATATATATATATATATATATATATATATATATATATATATATATATATATATATATATATATATATATATATATATATATATATATATATATATATATATATATATATATATATATATATATATATATATATATATATATATATAAAAATTAGTCCAATGAGATGGGTCTGCACCAGCGTAGAAAATACAAAGGGGGTGAGCTACTTCAATTCATGAAACCTTCCTGAGAACTGTAGAGTTCAATCCTTTAGAAGCAACCCCACTAAAGGGGAAAGACTTATGGTCAATATGTACTGTAAATGTGGGGGGTGAGGTGAACGGACACACCTTCTTGCGTGGATATATGAAATATCTGATTTATAGAAATTCTCTGTACCCGGAGTTAACCCTTGACCCAGAAGTTAAAGGCACCATCCTTACTGGAAGACCATTATTGTTAGGTAGACAAAAGTCAAAATTCTTAACTTATAGGGATGGCTGAAGGGTTTCTTCTTAAAAATAACATCTGGCTTTTAATCATTGTGTTACAAAACTTTAAAGATTTACTGCATAAACCGAAACAGATGAAGATTCTGACTAAACTTCCTAACTGATCTGGTATCAAAGCTTCGACGTTCTTTGTCGGTGAAGTTAGACATTTCATATAATATATTTTTAGCAGTAAGTTTGGATCTGAATTAAGGGTAATGAATCAAACGAGTTTTGCTACTTTAAAGCATATATATATATATATATATATATATATATATATATATATATATATATATATATATATATATATATATATATATATATATATATACATACACATCACACACTGTACAGACAACCTGCAATCCTAGGATGACTCTAAAGGCGTATATGTGAACGTGTGTAGAAACATAGCTACTTAAATTAATATGCCTTCGTTTCAACATTTACAGTTTCGTAAAAAAAGTATACTTTAGTTTAACCAGACCACTGAGCTGATTAATAGCTCTCCTAGGGCTGGCCCGAAGGATTAGATTTATTTTACGTAATGCAACTTGCTCAAGATGGCGATGCGAGCATAATTTGCTATGAGTGAATGGATCATTATGCTTATTTCATATCAAGAAAGACTCAAAAGGGTCTGATACTTTATAATGTTACTCCTAATAATGGTAATTATTTTTCATTCTCAGCGCGTGCCCTGGACGTGATCTGGATGATGACTGGAAGCCACAACCCACAAACCAAGAAACTGAAAACGAAAGGTCACAGAACGAGCCCCGAGAACCCCAACAAGAAAGTAAGCAAAGGGAAAGTCTGTCAACAAAGCTTCAGTATTTCCTATGTACCTTTTAAATGGAAAATATAATTAGTATTTCCTGTGTACCTTTTAAATGGAAAATATAATTAATTTTTTCGATAGAAGCCAGTTCCCAACAAGCACTGTGATCAGCAAGTAGTGCCATTCAATAATCTCAGAGTCAATACTTGTTATACCTTGAACAGCGAAAGAAATCGATTTCAGCAATGGAATAATAAAAACAACCGACTGAATCTCAGCACACTTACAATTAAATCTGACGTACAGCCCACTGTAAACTGATTCCCTCTTAATATCAATGTCTCACCAAAGAAGGTATTAAATATGCCATTATTATCCGAGTATGAATAGAGAAAAATGTATCATGCAACCGATGACACTTACCTGATAGCTTCTGAGCTAATTCCAAGTTCACAGCCTTAACTTTTCAGACATTCTATACTGGCGTTTACTTCTGCAGGTGTTCATCTGGTTATTTAGATTTGTGTCTTTTTATACTTCTCTTTTTGGCTCTACTTTGCCTTTTCCAAATATGAGCTTTCTCTCTATATTGCCTTTTCTAAATATGCTCATTCTGTTTTGTAGCAGTTGCTTTGCAAGTTCACGGACTTCAAGGCTTGTCCAAAGGGAATAATAATAATAATAATAATAATAATAATAATAATAATAATAATAATAATAATAATAATAACAGTCACCACCCAACACCAATGCGGGCAACAAAATAGTACATTACTTGCCTCGGTTCTCATGTCTGAACTTGTGATATTTTATGAACTACAAGGAATAATGCCATTGCTTTCTTAGTTACTACTTTGCTACTACGGTGCCTCCCTTAAGAAGCCATAGGCTGTACTTGGTAACCAGTGTAACGTACATTTATTTATCGGGAATGTTCAGTGTCAACCAGATTGCTGAAATGGACTTGACTAAACCCAACACTATCAATGTTTCATATTCCATTTAATAAATTCTAAGAACATCACACAACATCTCCCAATTGTAACCTGAAATGTGTCTTTTAGTAGTGACCTGCTTCTTGATGTTATATTAATCAAAATGTGAAAAATATATGAACAGGCTCTTTTGCATCAGTTTGATGGGATACAAAACACTATAAACACATACTATCAACAAAATGATAGACAAATAGTTTTGTGCAGACTGACATTTGCGCACTTATATACGCACATGCACTGACACTGATATTATTTGCATGGGTAACAGCGACAGAGAAAAGGGTACATTTCAAAAAAGAACATGTGAAATATGATATGAAATTACAAACGAATGATGTTTTGAAAATAATGTAATCAATCAACATGAAAAATGACCAATATCATTACAATGAAAAAAAAAATCACAAACAAAAGCATATTAACAGCAAAGCAACTCACACCACAATACACAAGAACAAACTAAGTCCCAACCAACATGATCATATTTAATGCAGAAGATGAACCCTATACTACGCTATGTGTATTTTTCAGGTACCACTAAAAGAAGAGCCGCCGACCAGTGTGTAGTACCTGCTCAAGTTGAGTGCCTCTTACCCTGTCGCGATCATCCCCACTGCCCTACTCCAGAGCGCTTCCATCCACTGGCCGCTTCCCAACAGAGACTGAAAGAAATCAGTCCACGTTTAGAAACCAGCACAGTCCTTGACTCCACAATCAACGCAAGGACAAAAGCGACTGACTCCGCTGAAAAGACTTGGTGCTCGAACCATAACAGCGTCAGAAGAGCTCCTGGCACAGCTCTCTGCTGTGATGGAAGCGACCATCAGGTCTATACAGACATGTCTGTGGGAGATCTACCTCAAGTTCCTCCATCCCTCAAACATTCAAGGTGGCAATATAACAGTGAAGAGAGAGCTTGTCTGATACCAAGTCTCCCGTCAACACCAAGCGAAGAAGATAAAGACAGGCCTTGGCCTTGCAAACTGCACACATTGCAGGCAAGTTTCAAGCAACCATGGCTGCATTCAAATAACCTACCAGTTTGCCCATCTCTGTCGAAATACACCGGATTTTCTGTTCCAAGAACCAGTATTCTACTTCAGCCCTTTCCAATACCATCCAGTACTGCTCCACCATGCCAATTAAGCTCAAACGAGCAGGTCTCTACGTCAGATCTCACTCCTTTAAATCACAGAGCAATGATGAGTGCGCCTTCTACTCCTTCAAGTACACCTTTCAGTACCAACACTCCTTATGTATCCAACAAGAAGAGGCTACCCCAGGTCCAGTCATCTTATGCTTTGTTATCCTTAACCAACATATGTGACACTCGCAGTTCCACAGGCAACAGACTGGGACACTTAGATGTTTTTAATCTAAATGCTAGTACACCACTTCTGCCTCTGAGAGACCAAGGTTCCTCTGTCAATAATGCTACTGCAGCTCATTCAAGATCTCCAGCCAAATCATTGCCAAAGACTGGTGCCACACCATCACCTACCTCTACTGTATTAGAATTTACTGGAAATACCACAATGCCCCCGCCTACCTCGGCTTCAAGGCCTCCCACAGCAAATCTAACATTGCCTCCCAAACTCTCTGCTCCTGATACAAATCCCCAGGAAAGAGCAGCACATTCTAATCCCCCAATGAAGAGAATACCTCTCATGGAGTCCCCTAGCCGTAGAAATTCTCTAGAGTTTGCCTCCTCTGTGTCAGGTCAAGCAGAAGCTGCTCTTCCATTCTCTCTTCTTCCCCCCCCTACCATCAAGTCATCTCCTACCTCCACCACCACACCAGCACCACCACCACTACCAACACCACAGCCGCCGCCTTTACAGCAGAAGCAGCAACTCTTTAACGTTCCGCCTTCAGCATTGCCCCTTCCAAAGAAGATAATTTCTTCAGTGCTACAAAGTGACCTTTCCTCTGGCCAAAGCAACAGCAGCAGCGCCCGCCAGTCCTCCTCCGTCAGCAAGGAGAACCTGACGGAACTAGAACTGATGTGACTCGGGCCAGTATCGTCATCTCTTGGTGTCTTAAATGAGATGGCTGTTTTCATACTTCTCTTGGTGTAGTAGTCGTCGATGAAGGGTTTTGAATCCTCTTGCCAATGCACCCATCCAGACTGTGTGTGTATCTGTAATACTGCACACATTCCCAAGGTTTCACTTCAATCAATTAACACTTGAAAAAACGTTGAAAAACGTAAGAAATTCAATTATACTGTATATTATCACAACCCCTGCCATTACAAGGTAACATTCTCTGACATAATCAAGTCACAATATGAGTCCTAAAATTCAAGCGTAGTAAAGCTATAATTTACATGCTTATGCATAACGAAGGTGGAATTCTTTAAATCTACTGTGAATTACCATGAATTGCCTTAACTCTGAAATACTAACCAAATGCACTGACTCTATGAGGGTAGTCAAAACAGCTATCCATCGCCGAGTTGTAGCTAAGCAAACAAAACGATTAACCATGGGGGAATTCTCCACAAATTAAAGCGGAAATGGAACAGACTTTTATAATAAAAAGAAAATCAACAAATTACTGATAAATGTAGAGGGAATTTTACCATTTTCCTAAAATAGAAAATTCAAACAAATATTCACACACTACTGGGAAGAAATTCAGCCGTTTTCCTTGAATAAGACCTCATATAAAATTCATCCATATATCAGGATAAATTTTTTAATTTTCCTAAAATAAGAAGAATGTTAATAAAATTATGCCTAAATTTGGAATGAACTCGCAAAACATATTTGCCAGGGAAAATGAAATTTAAAATATAATCATCCTTTAACTGACCAGAACTAACCTACTGATCCTTGCACTATTAAAGGAATTGACAAATTTATTGATGAATTTAAGAGGAACTAATCTATTGATCCTTGCACTATGGAAGGAACTGACAGATTTAT
>NC_089779.1:12151903-12176903 GCF_040412425.1 Macrobrachium rosenbergii | reverse complement strand
ACTAGGCCTCCCAGGACGACGTCCTCCTCTAAGCTCTCATGACATCACCTCTAAACACCGATGACATCAGCTCAGACATCAGGGAATTCTCGAATGAAAAGGGCAGCGAGAAACGTGCGAGGAAAAATGGGGGCATTTGGCGAGGAGCGATGTGACATGGGGTGACATTCTCTCAGTGACACAATTTATAAAGTCGAGTTATCTGTCACAGGAGATGTCAACAATAGGAAAGGGCTTGCGTTCCTTAGGTGAAGCTTGACAAACACAATTTGTCAACGTGCTTATATTAGAAAACTACACATGGAACTCCTTTTTTAGAGTATTGCATAAAAAAAGAAATAAATAAAAGACTAGCTGATTCATTTGCATGTGATATCTTGCTTCACAATGACTATGGTCATCGCCGCAATAATTACACGCTTGAAACCGAACGAGATGCTTAATCATAGAACCTACACATTAATAAAAACTTGAACAACCCTGAAATGAGTGAACACAAACGGTCTTAGATGGTTGAAATACGACTGTGTAAAGATCTGAACCCATTACCAGCCTTAGACTAGCTCTCGTGAAACAAGATGTCTCGACGTAACCGTCACAAGCCAATCTTCGGTTCATTGCATAACATATGACTCTCATCATTCAAAATGAAATCAATTACTCTCTGCTACCCTTCAGGAGAGACATTGGTAAGAATGTCTGCTTAGAATACACTGCAAACGTCAACAGCACCAGCCAACGTAAAGAGAAAATGACTCGGAGTTCGTCTGAATTCACTAACCAACAACAGTGAATAAGCATTTAACACCTACTGATCACTTTCGCAACAGACAGCGTATTTATGCAACTCGGGTAGATAGCGTTACCTAGTTCTTTCTTCATTTGCTTCTTCGTTTGGACTTAGGCTTTGTAGTAACAGGCGTTTCGCAAAGTGTGTAAAAATCGAGAAGTTAACTATGTCATAGTAATAATTAAGAATAATCACAATAAATATATATAATGTAGCTACACGATTTGTAAGCAAATTATTCGCTGAATAAAATTGGCCGAGTCTGCGCATAACCCCTGAATCCAAGGAAAGAAATGCTCTGAGCGGTTAGCCATTACCCAAAATTTTAATTCTCTCGTTGCAGGTTCCAGGGAAATTGTATAATACTTCAGAGACCCATAAACCTCTGATTTCAAATGATAAAGAAGAGACGAGACTAAGGCACCTTCATACTGCTTACTTATACAAGGGACAGTAGTGAGAGAGGCAGGCAACGGGCTGGACGAAGGCGAGTCTATACAAGGAGTTAATTACCTGCAGACTAAAGTTCTTACACATAAAAATTTAATTATGAATACAAAGTGAATATTAGTATATCGATATGTTCATCTGTATGTCGATTTTTCTTCATTTATTGGTTATCTTCTCTAATTTTAAGATATGTCCATTCTATTCCGTGGAAGTTTGTTTCATAAATCACAGGGCCTTGTACTCCTGTTCAATATAAATATTTGGTCGTCTTGGATTATAAATAATGATATATACCAACTCGAAAAACGTTAAGATTTTCTGACCGTTATTTATTTTTTACTGAGCGGAGCCAAGTTTCTTTTTTATATATACTAAGTAAGAGATTTGTGAAATACTAAGAAAAAAATATTACAATTATACCAAGCGTCACAGCCTTCCATATAAACAAGCAGCATGAGAGAGTTGAGACAGGACAATACCGATAATAGTACTGTACTAAAATATTACAGTGCAGACCATGAACTGGCAGTTATTCTTAATCCCTGGTGTTGAGGTTTATTGGTAATACGAAGACACCGAACAAATCTTTATTTAGTTCTCTACAGACAGCAGCTACAAATGTTATTTTTAAAGCAATACGTTTTACGCCCCAATGGTGGCAAATAGCTAATCTTCAAAAAAGCACTGGTTCTCCAGTTATCTTCGCCGAATGGCGTCTTGGAGATTTTAATTTGATATGGAGGCAATGGCAAATTAAGCCTGAATTCAGCAAGCATCATGCCTGTAAACAAGCAGTTCCCAAGATGAAACAATATATAGTAACAATTGATATAATAACAGCAGCATTGCACCAAAAATTCAATCTGCGGTAGGCCTATTTGAATTAAGACTTCTGAAAAACATTTAAAGATCCTATGAACCAGTTTCGAGTCATCTCCCTTCCATTATCAACAAGTTTCGGAAGTTCATTTACTTTTGTGTGCTGCATTTATCAGACCTGGACGATATTTCTAGATGGGGTAGACGAAGCTTGGTTTGTCTCGATACTTCCAAGATTAACTTCCAATATTATTTAACACTTTTCAGCAAGTCTGATTTGAGAAACTGAACTTCTCAACTCTGCTATCACTGTAGGCTGAGACGTAAATAAACGTGTTCTGGAAGAATCAAACCATGGCCTTCATTTCCTTGACGAACCTTATCTTCCAGGTATGGACCAGAGCTCTCATATCTTGAAAGGTTCAGCACACATCACTGTTCAGGGAACTGAAGAAGAATCAAAGGGCTTCCAGTTTGATCGGGGACAGAGCTCATACTCGAAAATTGGACTTCACTGAACTGTGTCGTAAGGTCGACCCTCAAATTTTCCACAGAATATTACTCGGCCATTGCTCTATCAAACGTTCTAGTTGCATAACTCTACTGCCTTTCCTTCAGTCCTTGCTTCGCGTATGTCTTCACATCCCAATGGTACCATATGGAAACTGCTAACATGAAAGTTCCCCTCTGTCATCAGCTCCCGTAACATTCACTTTAAAATGTAGCACTTTCTCCATTCCTTTGTGCACAGAGAAAGCGAATCATCCAAAATATTCAAATGACATACGATTTTCTTCAGCTTAACTTAATTACAGCAACTAGGTACCTATATAAGATCATGTTATGGCTGGAATCAAACAAGTTGTGATAACAAGTTACCTAAATAATACTGTATCCAGACTGCGGATACTTAAACCATGATCATCTTTAACAGCAGAAACTAACATCTACGAACAATTTCCCGAACGATTACTCCTAAGTAACTCAGGAGTGAAGCTATTCTAAATAATAATCATATCTTAAATTATTCTAAAAAGTAAAAAGATGGCAGAAATGAAAATATCACTGTAACTGTACATAAACTAAATTTATACAATGTATCTGTATGTGTGTTTTGGGTGGATAACGAGAGAGAGAGAGAGAGAGAGAGAGAGAGAGAGAGAGAGAGAGAGAGAGAGAGAGAGAGAGTCTTCAACCAAATTATTTTTTGAAAACCTGTGTAAACCAGTATATTTTATCTCACATTTCTTCCGTAAATTCCCTTTAGTCTGGTTCCCATAATCTCTCTTTTCCTCTCTTCATTAATTTTGTTGTCAAGTCCCTCCCTTTATCGGTTTCTTCCTACTTCAGGCCTAATCTAGATACAAAAAAAAACTCCTAAATTACCCTTCCCGTCAGTATACAAATTACCTTCAGATACACTCGAATCAGTTCCATATATATTTTTTAATCTCTTTCTCTCGCTCTGACGAAAATAGACTGGTGCCTGATGCCATCACCCACTTCCGTGCATAACCATACAGATCTCACCCCCTCCCCCCTTAACCTAGACTACACGACAGCGAGGGGACACCTTCGGGTAAGAGGGAAGGTCATGGAGATATCGAGAAAGAGGAGACACCAGACCAAAATACATTGGTTGAACAGAACAGGGCTAATTTAGGCGTTTAAAAAAAAAAGGAAGAAGAACAGCGATCCAGACGCTTGTTCTTGAGACTGTGTTGTTCTGCTTGCAGATGAAAATGGTGACGACGACGGGACGAAAAAGACACAAAAGCAGGCGCCAATAAGTCCCTATCAGCTGTCAGGAAGGGCGGCGTGCATGACATCTCGCAGCCACTCCCCGTCTTGGCTCATTCTCACCCTTTACCTCCTCCGCCCGGGCCTATGCAAATACCCTCCCCCCACCACCGATATTCATCCCCTACCCCACCCTTCCCTTTATGCAACCCCTTACCCCTTCCTCTCCCCTCCCCCTTTTCTCCTATCGCTCTCCTCCACCAACTCTTCAACTGGCGCCACAGTGTTCTCGCCGCCCGATGCCCCATCTCCTATAAAAGATCGCGGGCGGCGCTCCGGGATGGAGCCCACCGCCGCCGCTGCTGCCGCCCACACACCGCAAGGTACAGCGTCCGACGGAATCTGTCCCGATCCTTCCGTTTCACTCTGTCCTGATCCTTCGGTGTCCTGGCGAGAAGGATCAATTAAAAGGATCAATTTACCGTGTGGTGACAATTTTGTGGTAATAATTGCCGAGCTGTAAAGCAGTGATTCTATTAGTCTGAGGAAACAAGGCGCCATAAATTCGTATAAAGTTTAAGTGAAATTAATACATTTTCTTTGTGAGGCAGATCGAGAGTCCCTCTTACATATTACGAAGACTCTCATAAAATATCATTATGAATAGGCTTAGGTGGCTACCGATGGAGAAAGTGGAATCTACTGCCAATTTTCGAACTGGTTTCAGTCGCAAAAAATCCACCGTTTACGATAAAAATAAATTTAACGTTAAATTTAGAAGCCTAACTCACTTTCAGCGTTAGAACTGTTCCTATGACACAGTTAACAAACAGACGACTACATCTTAAGCGTGTGTCTTATTCCTTCGGCAATTATTTAGGTTATGTTGCATTTGCATCGTATTTATAATATATCAAGTACATTATGTTGTTTTGAATTTGATACCTGTTAGATTTTGTGACAGCTGAACGTGAATTTTATCACTATTAGATTGTATGTTTAACACAGTAAAAAAACAAATATTTGGATATGGATAAAATTAGTTTTTGTCTGTTTTTTTTAGAGAGAAGTAGATAACAAGGCTATGTAAGAGTTAAAGAAGTTGGACAGATAAGTGAGAAAACAGCAAAGGGAAAAGAGAGGAAATAAACGGAGGTTCATACTGCAGTAATTCCATCTACAGTGCTCCATGCTAGGCACGGCGTAAGCGGTACCAATCCTAAAATGGACGCTATTTTTCTTATATCCAAGGTTAGGACAGACATAGGAATTGGGTTGCCAGCCACGTCGGCTATATATCATGTTCATTATAAAAATATCGGTCAGAAATTGATGAAGTTCATATCCAAAATATTATACAGAAATGTATCAAGTTCACTGCAAAACTATCAGTCACATATTTATTAATTTCATATTCAAGATATCATACATAAACCATTAAGTTCATAGATAAAATATCATACAGAAACATATCAATCAGACATTTACCAATATCATACACAAAATATAAAAACCACTTAACGACTGGCACGAAAAATATATCAGACAGCAGATTCACTAATCGCACAGACATCTCTTAGTTCACTACGAAAAAATATCAGACAGACATTATAAAGCTGAATAATCACACAGACATTAGAATGCTGAATAATCACACAGACATTATAAAGTCCACTAATCACACAAACATTATATAGTTCGCTCATCGCACAGACATAACTCAGTTCACTGCGAAAAATATCACACAGACATTCATAAAGCTAGTTAATCACACAGACACTATAAAGTCAACTAGTCACACAAATTATAAAGTCCACTAATTACAGACATTATACCGTTCACTAACTACACAGATATTATACAGTCGACTAATCATACACACAAAAAGTTCGGTAATCACACAGACATTATAAAGTTCACTAATCACAAACACATTATTAAAAAGTTCACGAGATGGAACAAAAGTTTCTATCGATTTTATAAAAAAAAATTCCGTTGCAGTGATTGAGTTGGCCATAGAGGAAACAGTGGTATATGAATTGAAGTGGAGGATCCAGATAACATATCCCCCTCATCCCATCGATCAAAAGGCGACGTCATTCCCTTCTTTACCGCAAGCCCCAAAGGTAAGCAAGGTGATGTGTTTCTAGGCTAACCCCGTCAGGAAAAAAGAAAAAAAAATTTTGGGGGGGGTCGCCTGATGTCTTCAAGAAAATAAAAAAAAAACTATGGCTTGATTAAGCGTAACAAAAACTTTAAAAGGATTGGGTCTAAATTTGGTGAAATTCTGTTTACTTATTTTGGATTACCCCTTTTTATTTTGTGACACTCACTTATGCTTTTTGGCTGAAATTTCAGATTATCTTTTTTTAGAAAAAAAATTCTGATTATATCTATTCCGGGAGAAATATTGCGTTATAACTATTTTAATCGAAATTTCCACCACACACATTTGGGATTAAATACCTAATTAGCCTACATGTACTTGGCGTGAAATCTTTAATTATACACATTCGGACCTAATTTTCCTATTAAATTTAGTCACGATACATCTGTAATTCATAATCTGAACGGCACTGGGGCAAACTTGCCAATCCTATATTTACCAGTAAAATTCTACATTCTACGGTATTACAATGTCTTTGCTGGGCTAAGTTTGGTGCCCATAAACATGGGTCAGATTAACATGGGTCAGATTAACATGGGGATGCATCCTGCCACTCCATTTCCTCCTCTGCATTTACTCGTATCGAGGTATTATGGTTGTTATTACCATTATTCAGAATATGAACCTTATTCATATGGAACAAGCACACAGGGGCCACTGACTTGAAATTCAAGCTTCCAAAGAATATGGTTAGGTTATGTAAAGGATTCCTGTGAGAGGAGGTAAGATTTAGAATTCTTTTGGAACATTCTGTTTTATGGATATATTTGCACTCTTTCTAACGGCCGTTTATTCATTTTAAATTAATTATATACTTCTGAGTGTTATTATTAAATAATATTTTTCCGATGTAATTGGACCCTCAATATACACCTTATGCATTTAACTCAAGTATATTGTATTTCCAAGTCATTTAAAACTGCCAAAATTCACCTTCCTTACCTTTAATTAAAATTATGTTTAATTATAAGCTACACAAATAATAAGTACGACATAACTTCCGGATAACCATTTGTATTTATATAATTCTTCACAGCCAACGCCAGTGGCCAAGGCGAAACCAATTGCGAAAGTCCTACCTGCCATCAGAGAAAGAAAACGATCACTATCGACAGAAAACGACTGTGCATGGTATACTACTGAAAAGAATTTAAAATTAGAACCTTTCAGCGAAGTAAACCCAGATAAAATCGGCGTTTACACCTTCGAGACAGAGAAATCACCAGGTTTATTAACAGTTGAGGTACGACAAGAACAAAACAAAGAACATATTCCAAGGACTGAAGACGTTTCATCTATAAAGGAAATCTCAACTGCAAGTCAGTTGCATAAGTTCCTTTCAAGTGGCCAGGAACACGAAAGTTCATCTCGAAAAAGATTTGACCCTTGCGCTCGCCACCGAGATTGGGTCCGAAGAGCATTCTTTCTGTTCGAATCTAAGCGAAGAGGAATAAAAAGAGACATGGAGTGCGTCAACGGAGAAGGATGCCACACAGACACCGCCGAGATCGACATCAAAGGTCACAAAGAGACGACTATTTCGGACTGCTTGGAAGGTAAGGCCATTTTATATAAATCAGGAGTCTTACACTCTTCATCAACTGGGTGTGCTACCTATAAAGTTCTGTGAGGCATTCATCTTTTCTCATGATCCTAAACTTGGAGAAACAAATCCATAGTTATGTGTGAATACAAATATATTTAGAAATAAATCTATAGAGTTTTCGGGAATCTGTTGGATTCCCGAAAGTTTTCTGTACATAACTATTTTTAAATATATTGATTTGTTTCTCCATTTCAAGAGCCATGCTACTGTAAGTATTTTTGAATCTTAAACTTATTTGCAATTTCATTTGCTATATTCTGGTTTCACAATCGACGAATAAATACTAAATACTATCAGTATGGAAACAGATGCAACGAAAATATATCTCTATAAACTTCAAATCATTATGAACAGCCTACTTTAAATGCAAATCCAATAATAATAAGTGAATGCCTCTCAAAATACCATCTGACTATGTATAAAGTAAAATTATCCATTATGTAAACAATCTAGTACCCTCATGAAATTAAGAATCAAGTTAATCAAGATATAAACCTTGACTATCTCTACGAAGTAACTGACTAACACTAAGACCTGTTAGTCTCCAAATGATTAAGATTAGCATCTTTTAACTTTAGGAACGTTATATTTGTCTAAAGACCCCCGTCACACTAAGCTTACGACCAGCTTCCGACTACCTGCGACCTCCAAAACCGGCGACCACTGGGAGACCATTGAATATCTTTTGATGTGGACGATCCGTCGTAAGACCTCCAGTCAACCAGTAGGCAACCAAGCAACTGATGGGCAGTCAGTCGCCCCCCATTGTGCAACTAGTCAGCCACTAGTCTGAGGTCATTCTGACTCTGGTCGGAGACATCAGATGACTAGCCGCCCACCAGTCAAATGCTAAGCGCCCACCAGTCGAATACTAAGCAACCAAAAGTCGAATACTAAGCACCCATCTCTTGAATACTAATGCGCCCACCAGTCGAATACTAACGTCCACCTCGTCAAATACTAAACACCCACCGGTTGAATACCAAGCACCCAGCAGTCAAATACAAGCGCCCACCGTTCGAATAGTTAGCGTCCACCAGTTGAATACTGAGCGCCCACTGGTCGAATACTAAGCACCCATAGATCGAATACTAGGCGCCCACCATTAAATATTAAACGCCCACTGGTCGAATACTAAGCTCCCACCAGTCGGATGCTAAGCACCCATCACTGGAATACTAAGCATCCACCGGTCGAATGCTAAGCACCCACTGGTCAAATACTATGCGTCCACTGGTTAATACTAGGCGCCCACCCATCAAATACTAAGCACCCACCAGTCGACTACTAAGAGTCCACCGGTCGAATACTAGGGACCCATCCATCAAATCAGGTTTGCAACAATCACTTTTATCATTAGTCGCCAGTCATAACCTATCCTGTCATTGACGGTCTCTGACAGTTGCGCAGGGTCTCCACTGGACTCGAGTTGTGTTCCATCAGTCACGAGCAGGCCGGCGACCGTCTATTATATATATATATATATATATATATATATATATATATATATATATATATATATATATATATATATATATATATATATATATATATATATATATATATATATATATATATATATATATATATATATATATATTATATATATATATATATATTATATATATATATATATATATATTATATATATATATATATATATATATATATATATATATATATATATATTTATATATATATATATATATATATATATATATATATATATATATATATATATATATATATATATATATATATAATGTTCCTGCTGTGCAATCAAACACACAATATCCCCTTCTGGCAAGCAAGCTTGACGAGAATGGCAGTTACGCTTACACCCAACCAATTCCTGCTCTTGGCAAGACTGGCAGCAGAACAAGAAGATGCAACTGCCTTGTCTGTTCTCCATATTATTATTATTATTATTATTATTATTATTATTATTATTATTATTATTATCCAGAAGATGAAACTTATTCATATGGAACAAACCCACTACTGGGGCCACTGACTTGAAATTCAAACTTCCAAAGAATATGGCGTTCATTAGGAAGAAGTGAGACGAGGTAAAGGAAAATACAGAAAAAAAGAGAACTTATTTATTTAAAAAGAAAGCATAAATTAATAAATTAATAAGTAGATAAAAATGACGAAAATTGAAAAGACAGAAGAGATGGTATCGGGTGCGCCCCTGGGCATGGTTGCCCACCAGTAGCCAGGTGTAACTGGAGCTTCCACCAGGCACCACTATGTGCATGAGAGGTGGATGGGCAGTACTGCGACCACAAGCAACCACTCTTGCGAAGCTTGCAACCAATGACCGACCGGTGGCCAACCATTGGGTGGTCGGTCACCTTTTAGGGGCCAACCAGCCACTGACTACGTCGCCCACTGAAGTCAGTGCCTGGTCGGTCACCTTTCAGTTGAAAATTGGTTGGCCACAGGTGGCCGACCTTTAGGCGATCGCTCACCACTCGCCAACTGGTATCAGACCAGTTGCCCACTAATGACAGACCATTTACCGACCACCAGCAAACTCCTTACGACCAGATCTGTTGCCAAGAGGAATTCGGTGAAGCATCGAATTCTTCCTTGCGACCAAATCGGTCGTAAGGAGTTCCACGACCTTTGACAATCTGTCGTACTATCTGCGAAAACCTTCAACGACCTTTTGCGACTGGTGGTTGCCGGTGGTCGGGAGCTGTCCGTAAGCCCGTTGTGACTAGGGCTTAACCTTCCAACAGGATGTAAGTCTAAATGAGGATGTAAGTCTACATAAGATATAAATAATGATTATATCTTACTATTACGATAAGTAATGAATGTATCTTCATTAGAAGGTCGAGCAATATAATAAGGGACCAAGTGATCATAACTGCCCAACTAGACCTGCACATTTTCTTCTTCTCTCTCTTCCACCTCAAAGAATTCTTGGGTAACCTGCACCTGGGCCACCTGCTGGATTACCTGAAGGTGCTAGGATGCATGTGCGTCAGGGACCTGCGACTTCTTGAGATGCCCGAGTTGGAGGCCATTCAGCTGATTTCCCGTCGCCGCCTCCTACAGCAGCTCGATTCCCTCAGCCTTCACCATGAAGGTAGGAAACACTAAGATATTTTTGGAGACTCAACTTGTTGGGTATACTCGTGCACAGTATATGAAACCTTACACTGATATATTCCTGTTTTCTGCGACGTGTTATTCGGTTTTTCATCTAATGGGATACTTTGGTCTATAAGGTTATATATATATGTATGTGTATGTATACATATACATATATATATATATATATATATATTATATATATACATAGATATATATATTATACATACATATATATACATACATATATATATATATATATATATATATATATATATATATATATATATATATATATATATATATATATATATGTTTCCAAATTTCATTAACCCAAACTAACCATGCACTGAATAATAAACAAAACGAAAGGGCCTTTACCAGCTGCATGCTATTCACATTAAAATCATCCCCCCCCCACCCCACCCTCTCCTTTTCCTCCCTTCCTCCCATCCCTTTCCTCAAAATCGCTTTCCCTTTTACTTATCCTCAAAATTGCTGTACCTTCTTACTTATCCTTAAAATCACTGTCCTTTCTTACTTATCCTTAAAATTGCTGTCCCTTCTTACTTATCCTTAAAATTGCTGTCCTTTCTTACTTATCCTTAAAATTGCTGTCCCTTCTTACTTATCCTTAATAATATCGCTGTCCTTTCTGACTTAGCCTATCCTTAAAATTGCTGTCCCTTCTTACTTATCCTCATAATCACTGTCCCTTCTTACTTATCCTCAAAATCGCTGTTCCTTCTTACTTATCCTTAAAATTGCTGTCCCTTCTTACTTATCCTCATAATCACTGTCCCTTCTTACTTATCCTCAAAATTGCTGTCCCTTTTTACTTATCCTCAAAATCGCTGTCCCTTCTTACGTATCCTCAAAATCGCTGTCCCTTCTTACTTATCCTTAAAATTGCTGTCCCTTCTTACTTATCCTTAAAATTGCTGTCCCTTCTTACTTATCCTCATAATCACTGTCCCTTCTTACTTATCCTCAAAATTGCTGTCCCTTTTTACTTATCCTCAAAATCGCTGTCCCTTCTTACGTATCCTCAAAATCGCTGTCCCTTCTTTCGTATCCTCAAAATCGCTGTCCCTTCTTACGTATCCTCAAAATCGCTGTCCCTTCTTACTTATCCTTAAAATTGCTGTCCCTTCTTACTTATCCTCATAATCACTGTCCCTTCTTACTTATCCTCAAAATTGCTGTCCCTTTTTACTTATCCTCAAAATCGCTGTCACTTCTTACGTATCCTCAAAATCGCTGTCCCTTCTTACTTATCCTTAAAATTGCTGTCCCTTCTTACTTATCCTCATAATCACTGTCCCTTCTTACTTATCCTCAAAATCGCTGTCCCTTCTTACTTATCCTTAAAATTGCTGTCCCTTCTTACTTATCCTCATAATCACTGTCCCTTCTTACTTATCCTCAAAATCGCTGTCCCTTTTTACTTATCCTCAAAATCGCTGTCCCTTTTTATCCTCAAAATCGCTGTCCCTTCTTACTTATCCTCAAAATCGCTGTCTCTTTTTACTTATCCTCAAAATCGCTGTCCCTTCTTACTTATCCTCAAAATCGCTGTCCCTTCTTACTTATCCTCAAAATCGCTGTCCCTTCTTACTTATCCTCAAAATCGCTGTCCCTTCTTACTTATCCTCAAAATCGCTGTCCCTTCTTATCCTCAAAATTGCTGTCCCTTCTTACTTATCCTTAAAATCGCTGCCCCTTCTTACTTATCCTCAAATTGCTGTCCCTTCTTACTTATCCTTAAAATTATTGTCCCTTCTTACTTATCCTCAAAATCACCGTCCCTTCTTACTATCTTCAAAATTGCTGTCCCTCAAAGACTCTACATTCGCAGAATCCTGCCTCTCTGACGCTTCTCCTATCCTCCATAGCGCCCCTCTCTTCCTCACCTCCAAATTAACTGCCCCCAAATCTGAGGAGACCAACTCCTCCACTTCCACCTCAACCGCCTCCGCCCCAAATCTTCCGTCTCCTCCTACGGATCTCATCATCCCCACTTCCTCTGGTTCGCCTTCAGCACCCCCCGAAGGATGCTCCCTCGAGGCTTGGCTGACCTGGTACGGACTGACCCACATTTCCGGGTTCCTGACGGCTATCGGCGTCCACAGCGTGGGAGACCTCAGGTACCTGAGGGAGGATGACTTGGTGCTTCTGAAGCCAGTCACTCGCAGAAGGATTCTCGCGTGTAACAGGAAGTAAGTCGAGACTGTCTTACTGCGATGAGATTATATTTACTGATTATTTCTTACACTAACAATCAATAATTATTATGTCTTAAATAACAATAAATATTGGTTATATCTTACACTAACTATAAATAATGATCATATCTTACACTAACAATAAATAATACTGATTATATCTTTACACTAACCATTTAGAAGAGAGTTGTCCTTTTTTTATGAATTTATTTGCAGTGTGGATATAACTGATTGTATACTCGATTTCCTCTTACCTACAGTAAAAACAGCACTTTTAAAAATTGACTATAATAATCATATATCACAATGCTTTTGTGCGCCAAAATATATAACAACTTCTAACTAGGGCTACTATCAAATTATACATAGTTAGGTACGTCTGGGAACTTGAAAATATTTCGCCCAGTTTTCAATCTTGCTACAAACAACCTGGATGTGAGTTTTTTTAATGTACAACTTATAAAACTCTCTGACTATTGAAGCTATAATAGAATGTTGCAGTAAGAATTTATGATGGCAAAAAAGGGATAACAGTTACGCTCTGCATCACACAAAATTGATTCATTTTCAACGTTTACACAATCTCACATGGAGACGGGGTAAAAAAAATTAGTAGAGATTGTAGAACTAAACACGTAAGTTAAACAACTATTAGGATTAACGTACGGTATAACTAATATAATCAGCTCAGTGGTCTGGTTAAACTAAGATATACTTAACTTTTCACCAATAGTAAGAATTGGACCTATCACGGTGTTCCTATGTATACACCAGGGTTCTTTTTTATTATTATTAGTAAGAATAAACACATGAACTTTTATATTTCCACAGGGCATAAACTTTAGTACTTTTACTTTATAACACTGAATCGTCACGAGAACTTTCTCATCTATCTTTTATTATAAAGACCCTTTCCGCGAATGCTAGGGATAAATTAGGCTTGTTCGCACTTTCAGTACGGATAAAAATACGAACTTTTATACTTAGGTTATTAAACGAACTCTTTATAATGGCAGTAAGGCTAAATAGCGACCTTTTACAAAATCATTTCGAACATTCATTATATTTTATTCTACCTTTCAAGATAAAAAAGGATTCTTTACACTAACGAAAACTTGGAGCATTTTATTCTACCTTTGAAGATAAAAATAAAAGGATTCTTTATACTACCAATCCAATCCGACAAACAAAGGACCTTACGAACTAATACCACAAAATGCGCAAGACTTCTTACACTTTCATTACAGCTTGCGTTTTTACGTAACTGTTAATACACTGGCGAACATCTTATCTCTCAATACATGAACATGAATACGAACTTTGACGTTTGTATGTCTGTATTACTTATAAGTTCACATACTTGAAAGTTCTTATTTTTCTGTCAATACTAAATGAAAACACAACAAACATCCCTTGATCATCTTGATGACCCTTTTATTAACACCTCTCACTATTCTCACTCCCCAGACATGTGGAGAAGGCAAGGTTGATGCACAATGGCTTAGTAAGAAATGATTATCTAATGTAGACGCGACAGGTAAATAAAAGAACGCAGTCAAAACCAGACTGTTTATGTTTTTTTTTTTTTTTTTTTTTTTTTGCAATTCACTCATCGACCCCTTAACTAAAAAAAAAAAAAAAAACCTTCACTGCAAGTAGAAGCTTCAATAGTTAATTATTAAAAATCCGACATATTTAGGCATATGGCTACTGATTGCAATCTTTAAATTGCCTGTTTAATACGTGCATGAACCTTCCTCGCGCTAATCACATGTCACGGGACGCAATAATGTGTGTGTGTGTGTGTGTGCGTGTGTGTGAGTGTACTTCTGCTTCTTAATTACAAGGTGCTTTTTCCTGCTTGCTTTAATAAGATTCTTGTTTCTGCTCACGTTTACTTAACAGAAAAGTGCTAAATCAAGCTTTAAGGTAATTGTGACCAATACTGAACTCTGAAACCTATACTGATTACTGGGTAATTTATACAGGTTAATATCAAAGGCTAGTCTCCACTAAGGTACATTCATCATGTATATATGAGTGTGTGTATATATATGTATATATATATATATATATATATATATATATATATATATATATATATATATATATATATATATATTATGTTGTCCTATTAAACTATTCTTATGACACCCCGTGTGAAATCAAATTTCGACTTACGAGTTCCTTTGAAAGACGCCTCATACTAACAGCTATCACTAACGATGAGGGGCAGAATTTCATTTCATTTTGTCAATTTCGTACAAACCTGATACGAACATTAATTAGTTCATAACGAAAATGATATACCTTGGATAACTACATTCAAATAATCCTGACGAAAGTTGATGTGTCGTCGCATAAAATCCTACCTTACCTTTGATACATGTCTGTCAAATCTGTGATAGTATTTAGCATCTAATTTATGAGACTACTGACTTATACATTCATTCGATTAAGAAATATACCAATGTTTCTGTTTAAAACTCACTGAATTTTGACCTTGACTTGAATGAATAACGACAAACTTTCTTTACTTTGCAGACAATAAAGCTACAAATCCCAGTAAGGCTGTCATTCAAGAAATTAACTGCATTAAAAGGTAAAGCATTATCAACTCCAACAATGACGACCTAATATGTTAATACCATTCTAATAGTTCTAACCTGAAGACAATAGCAGTTAAAAAGAACACTATATTTAATAATAAAATCATTTCTAAACCCAGATTCATAATTCAACTACCATGAAATCCTTTCTAATTCCTTAAACAATAATCAATTATAAATTCTATTTCAAATGGTTGGCAGGCTTACTTCCAAAATAAAACTGTAAATAAGGTGAATGATGAAATACCCGCACGTTTTGTCATTTTCTGATCCAATGACATGCAACGTGACAAACAAGTGTTAAATAACCGATGAGGTTCTAGATTCGAGAGTTAATTATACTAATAAACATTTTCAGCAATATTTTTTTTTTCTGTTCTGCTTATGCCACTTTTAATTTCGATCACTTGATCTCTTGTATGATACTCTATCTGCACTGCCTATTACCGATCCATAGGAAATGTAAATCAAGGTAACTGTTTCATGTCTTGAAATGTAACGAGAACGAGAACTGTAATTTGTATGCTGATATCTTAGTGTATTGCTCTGAACTGCAAAATACATTCTTGACAATTTACCAGATACGAACACGATACACGCAACGAGAGCCAAGTTGATTAGAATCAGGACCTAATATTGGGTCCTAGTTAGAATGCTGAATCAAACCAGCATAGGAAGGGAAGATTATACATGCATGATTACACACGACTTTAGGTTGAAGACTTGACTGATGCCATGGTTCCATGGAGACAGCAATTCCAAACCGTATAGGCAAACACAAGAATACACAAACTAGTTGGATAAGGTTAAAGATAAGTCAGACTGTCTTGGTGATGCTGCAATATGTCAATACTGCCTTCACCTTGTCACAAACAGGTGAGTATAAACATTCATACACATATACATAACGCATACACAGTAGCAGATTTCATGCACATACACGCGACGCGATGTGAGAATACATAACGATTTAAATGCTTTATCGTTAAATCGTGACAATTATCGGTAAAAGCATTAATTCTAAAGAAAAGAAAGTGAAGAAAACTGATCATGAATGAGAGAAAGTAAGTGAATCTCATAACATTAAGTTACCTTGTTGAGGGAGGTACTTCTTGGTACTTCTTCTCAGACATTATGAATGTATGAATTCAAGTAGCTCAGATTATTTGCGTTTAATGTTATCCTATGTTTGTGCTTCTATATTTTCTTTTTTAAATCTGTGTCCTTATAGTTTTTAAAATAATTATTCTTTCAATGAACATCAGTAGCTATAACCTCGAAAACTCAGTAGCAATCAAATGAAAACACTTACCGGTGTAAACATTACACTAGAAGTATAGTGACCAAGCTTAGTTAGTCCAAATCAATACGTGTCGTCTTATACTGTTTCCCAAAGGCGAATAAATACTCAAATTTGACTAACAGTGAACGAACTACGACTGTAACTATAAAAACAAAAAAATAAAAAAAATTAAAATAAATGTACGAGCAACTCAATAAAAATATTCTAAAAAGAATTATAGTATTTTTCTTCCCAATTACTATTTTCCTAACGAGTTCAAAGTTCAGCAAAATATGTTGTTAGAGAGAGAGAGAGAGAGAGAGAGAGAGAGAGAGAGAGAGAGAGAGAGAGAGAGAGAGAGAGAGAATAATCCGATGAATGGTTTCGCCAGCACGGATAGGATTCATTGACAGAGTAAAGATTATTTGGCGTCACACAACCAAGGATACTGGTGAAGAAGTTTTCTCATTGTAATAGGTTCATATTGAATAAAATAAAATAAAAAAAAAGCTACAGAATGCTTGAAATTCTCATTAAATTGTATGACAGTAAAGTGTGTCATAAACATACAAAATCACGCTACAAACTAATGTGTTTACAAGCGTGTCGTAAAAATACAAGAACATGCTACAAAATCATGCATTTACAAGCGTGTCACAAACATGCGAAATCACGCTACAAAATCATGCATTTACAAGCGTGTCACAAACATGCGAAATCACGCCACAAAATCATGCATTTACAAGCGTGTCACAAACATGCGAAATCACGCTACAAAATAATGCATTTACAAGAGTACCATGAACATACAAACATACAAAATCACGCTTCGAAATCATATATTTACAAGCGTGTCACACACATACAAAATCACGCTACAAAATCATGTATTTACAAGCGTGTCATAAACATACACAATCACGCTGCGAAATCATATATTTACAAGCGTGCCAAAATCATACACAGTCACGCTGCGAAATCATGTATTTACAAGCGTGACAAAAACATACACAATCATGCTACAAAAGAATGTATTTCCAGGCGTGTCATACACGCTCCCATCCGAGAATTACTGTGAAATGGCATTACAAAACGAACACTGACTCCAACACACAATCGAAGGAAGAACAACAATGTCGACGATTAAGGAAACTCCACCTCCGGTGTAGAATTTCCCCCCAAAAACGCTTTAAAGGTCATAAAAGAGAGAAAGAATGAAAAGCCAGGACAAAAAGGGGGGGATGAGGGAAATCAAACTTGCCAACAAAACCCACCGGGCAACTATGAAAGGCCAACAAATAGAAATAAATCAATATCGACCGCTGAAGATTGCCCAGTGATTTTTTTCGATTTCGTCTTCTTCTTCTTCTTCTTCCAACCTTAACCCCGGAGCCGCCAAAAAACCCTAACAATAAAATAGAAAAGGACTACTTCAGTTGATTTCTTGGTGTGTCTGTCCCGGGGCATTGTAACACGGCGGTCGGCTTCAATTGCCTTGTGCCCGGCTTCGATTACAGCCTGCCCATTGTACCCCGGAGAAAGGTTCACTTATTACTTTCCCATTATTACTACAATCAGTGTTCGCTTTTTTTTTTTATTTTCTTTATTTTCCGCCTTCATTCAATCCCGCTTCCTAAAACTGCCTTCAAGCTAACAATTTTCGGAAATGGGTGGTGGGAAGAAATCCATTTAATATCGCCCTTTGTACCTATCATAATACATATAAACACAAAGCTAAGTATTATATTCACTGTAGAATATAAATGCACTACACACACACACACACACACACAGATATATATATATATATATATATATATATATATATATATATATATATATATATATATATATATATATATATATATATATATATATATATATATATATATATTATACATTATATATATATATATAAAAACGGCATGTATTACGAGTTGAATCCCAGTTTGTTGGTTAATTAAATATTTTATTTTCTTTTCGTTTTGAACCCTTGGTGCCAGAATCATAAGGTATGCACTGAAGGCGAACTGAATGCTTAAGTATACAGAGAACAAAGTTTAAAAGAGTAAATATTCATAAAATATAAATATAATAATGTCTAAGTAATACGACTCACATCCTCATAAACGCCTCTTAAAAGAAACATATCACTGTTGTATTCACTTGAAATACATTCTTCTTGCTAAAAGAAGACTGTTAAATAAAATGTTTAATCACATTATACCGAGACCACCGAAGGATATATCTATTTTCGGTGGCCTTGATTATACGATGTACAGAAAACTCGATTGCGCCGAAGGAAATTCGGCGTATTTGAGTATTTTTACTAATCTGAAATTGACCACTACTCTTTGGTTATAGGTTCTCGTGCAAATTTGAGTGCATTAGCAATTCACGTGGATTCCGTAGGAGGATAGCGTCGTCAGTGTACCTCACGTGGTGCACTGTAGGCATTACTTGAAGTTTAGCAGCGCCCCTTCGGCCCCAAGCTGCAACCCCTTTCATTCCTTTTACTGTGCCTCCGTTCGTATTATCTTCCTTCCATCTCACTTTCCATCCTCTCCTAACAATAATATTATTGTTTGATAATGCAACCGCGCGGTTTGCCTCCTGTTACATCTCTCAAACGTTTTGAGTCTCAATTTTCCTTTCAGTGCTGAATGACCTCATAGGCCCCAGCGCTTGGTCTCAGGCCTATACTTCATGTACTCCATTCCATAATTCACGTGGAATGCAAAGTTTTGCATAGCAGGGTATCTAGATTTAATTTTGCACGGTGTTACGTAGCTTCATTACTGAGATACTTTAACAACAATACGCATTTGTACAGAATATATTTATGTGGTCAGGTCGGCAACGTGACCCAGTTGTGATTATGGAACCCGGGTTCGTTTCCCGCCACCGGACATCATAATATCTTCATATTTCTTGCACTTGGATCTTAACGGCTTTGTAGTGATAAGCGTATCCAAAAAGCGCGAAGAATTCGAGAAGTTAAGAGGGGCATTGTGGCTATTACAATTACACACACACACACACACACACACACACATATATATATATATATATATATATATATATATATATATATATATATATATATATATATATATATGTATATATGTGTGTGTGTGTGTGTGTGTGAGTGTGTAAAAATACAAATTTATATTATATAATATATGTGTACAATAAAATCTACAGTTTTCTTGAGAGATAGCATTAAACGAGGTTAAACCACACTATAAATAAATGAAAAAACTATAAATATTTTCATTTTTTTTTTTCAATGCGTACCAGACAAGTTCGAACACTGCTTCCATTTTGTTGCAATCACGAACCAACCAACACCTACCAACTGATTTAAGACGTCTCGCGAGAAACCACTTCTTGCATCATCATTACCGTAATGATATAAGAATAGAAGAGAATATAAGAATTTAGGCCAAAGGCCAACCGCTGGGACCTATGAGGTCATTCAGCGTTGAAACGGAAAATGACAGTAACACGAGGAAGAACTCGCACTTGCACTATGAATCAACTGTTAGGAGAGTGTGGAAAGTAAGATGGAAGAAAGAGAATATGAACGGAGGTACAGTGGAAGGAATGGAAGGGGTTGCAGCTAGGGGCCGAAGGGACGCTACAAAGAACCTTGAGTAATGCTTAAAGTGCACCGCATGAGGTGCACTGACGGCACTACCCCCTCCCCCCTAAGGGGGTAATGATATAAGCAAATATATTACCACGTCTGTTAATGAATAATAACATTATCCCATCATCATAATCCTTCTAATTGCCTACTGTCATAAAATCGAATGTGCGATAAACAAAATTCTATTGCTTCATTTCATTTAATTACGCCAGTAAAACTTAACTACTGTTTTGCTAACGCTGTTTACTTCTTAGCAGACTTTGAGTACCATACCATATAAAAATTGTTACAAGTTTTAGATCTATTTCTCTTTCGCAACTTAATTTTTTCGAATGCTTTCAATATTTTCAGCTTAATGCTATTCATGCTAATTCCAAATAAGCAGTAAAATATTAGTAAATCCATAATACTTAATAATGTAGCAGCTAAGTCGCGAACAAGGATACGAGTAACACTAAATATATTTGAGTCATTCGTCATGGAACAAACTATCACCTAAATCTGTTCCAGATAAGTTTACGAATGAAAGATAGTAGTTCTATCTCATATTTCAATTTCGTGCAGTGAAAACACCCACTGCTGCTCGACAGCAAATGAAATGAATAAAATTCTCTCCGCGAGACTTGCACCGAACGGCGCATTTGCCCACCTCGCCTGAAAGCAAACCACCGCAAACCACCATCGAAAAGAACAATAATTGTCCTACGGAACACCACTGGAATGGGTGAGCACCTAATGACGCTGTATAAAATCCAACAAAAACAACAAACTGAAGATGCCGGGGAGAGAGAGAGAGAGGGAGAGAAAGGACCAGGAGGAGGAGGAGGAGGGAAAGAAAGGAGAGCAGAAAGAGGCCTTGGCCAAACATCTCAGAGACTCTACACGCCCTCCAACCTCTCCTCAAAAGAAGTCTTTTGTTTTACGGATGTGATTGACGTCCAAAATATGCGCCCCTGTGTGAACAGTCCATTGTCTTAACGTTTCGCAATGACCGGCACCTGTGATTGTCCCCCTGGGTCCTTCATATTCTCAAGAATCGACAGAGAATTCTTCAAGAACCCAGAAGCACCGTTGAAATCCCTTCATCCTTCTCCCGGTTTCACAAGTTCGTCGCCAGAGGGCCGACACGACGACTCTCATCTCGAAGGGAGAGGAAGGGAGAGGGAGAGGGAGGAGGAGGAGGCGACATCAACGCGTCACTCTGACAAAGAGGGAGTTGAGGTCACAGTCGCAGAATTGTAGAAAAATAAGACTGATGTATCCAAAACCTTCAGAATGATTATCTTCCCGTTTTCTTCGACTGTATACTATAAGTCTAGTAGAAAGTAGTCTAACCTACCATTACAAGTAACTAAATAAAAATAAACGAGAAAGCGAAAGAGCCTTCAGTCCCCAAAGCACATTGGCCCTGGGAACACGTCTCGGGGCTGAGCTCCACGGTTAAAAACAATGGCGCCCCTGTTTCTGGTCACTCATTAATTACGCTTTCCTAACATATTATTCGTACTTGCTACCCCCGATTTGTCTCTTTTAAATTATTTGTCTCTTTGTTTGACCCTCGTAATCGCTCTTTGTTGAAACGATGATTGACAGACCGGTTGCCGATTGACGAATGGCCTCTTCAGACTCCCCCGACGGAAAAGCGTTGCCGACGACTGCATTAACGGAGATGATTTCAAATCGCGTATTTGAATGACCTACGTGAAAATTACCCAAAACTAAAGAATACTCTGAATTAAAGGAATATATTAAATAAAATCACCTTCAATAAGCGAAGCAAACGGCCAAATAAAAAGTGATGTTACATCCAGAAGAGAATTCTGGCACGCCGCTATATCCCCGCAGGGTAGCCATATTGTTCTTTGGGAAACTGTGATCGCTGATTGGTCGCCGAAGAAGCAGTAACCACTTGAACATTTTCTTTGATGAGAAGCATTTAGTGTGAGCAAAATCTGAATGATTTTCTGATTAGGGGAGACGGAAAGAGAAGGCACGACATACACAGCATCTCTTTCAAACGCGATCAATATCGGGAAATGCCAATAAAATCTTATATAGAGGCATATGAAAAAATCGTATTTGCATATACACATCCACTTGCAAGTCTCGAATCGTCAATGAAAAGAGATTACATGTGACCAAGACCATGAATGACGGAGGCAAAATCCGGCATCCCCTACTGCCGAAATCCTTTCGAAACATAAGGGAAACTGGCCCTTACGTCCTCGCCATCTCCGCGAGGGGCCAGTGCTGAAAAGGGTTACAAGAGAGCGATCGCGGCCGCCCAGGTAGCCAATGAGGCGTGCCCAAAGGTGCGTTTTTCTGAGGGTTGGATGACATGGTTGATCGAGTCGTTGTGTCCACTCGAATGTATGCCCCGATGGGGGGCACCAAAGGAAATACTGACCCATTGTTTGATCCGAATTCGGATATAGAGGATACATCGACGGGCAATGCCCAATAAAGACAGATGTAGGTCGATATGTGTGCATCTCTTTGAGTCATGCAAGAACGCTCCTCCCTTCAAATATAGAATACCTTCGTTCCATACGTGATATGCAGATGGATTAGATACAAGCAGGATGTATTACTACACGAAAACAACACTGAACCGAATGGCAAATGTACCAATCATCTGTGAGACGCCATTGTACAACTGAGGGAGGAGGAGGGGGAGGAGGAGGAGGGGGAAGAGGAGGAGGGATAAGAACCGGTTCCGTCGTGTACGTCGGCCGAATAGTCACGGATGGATATCAATTGTGTTTCACTCACTCGCCCCCTGCTCCCCCGCTACCCCCGAAAATCGCCCTTATTTCACTGGCCCACCCCCTCCTTTCCTAAAATCCCCTCGTGCTTACCTCTCCTAAAACCCTTAACTAAACCCCACCTCTCTTTCATCGTCGGTTTTTTTCAATTCTTCGCATATTTGACAGCCTATCTATCTATTGTCGTGAATGGATAAAGCATAAAAAATACACAACAGGGATTAAGATGCATTCATATAGATAGTTGTGCATACGCCGTCAAATATCATATATATATATATATATATATATATATATATATATATATATATATATATATATATATATATATATATTTATATATATATATATATATATATATATATAATATAGAAATACATACATACAGATACATACAAATATATGTAAAATTACACACAGATTATATATATACATATATATGCATATATATTATAATATATAAGCGAATCCCACAGGAAAATGAAAGGCAGAAGTTCAGTACCAAGCGCTTTCACGTATATTAACTCATCGTCTGTGTATATACATATATTATATATACACACATATGTTTATGTATATATATACATATGCATATACATAAAATCTGCTGTTACATGATTGAATACAAATGGAAAATATTATAAATTCGTTATAAGAATGCAAAACTTTAAATAACGTGAAATCGGGAACTTTAATCGATGTGTGATGCTGCTCATGTTTTCGTAAAGCAGGCCTTTCAAATGAACATATATATATACAAAGCATATTAAGCTCTAAAAGCTTCTAGAGGCTCACTAAGCTCTTGGAAAACCGTCTTTCCGTCATCAGGGCTAAAAAAAAAGTAAATATGAATAAAAATAACGGTGAAAACTTGAAAATGAAATTGGCTGAAAAAAAGTAAATATGAATCAAAATAACGGTGAAAACTTGAAAATGAAATTAAAGATGTAAATATGTGCAAAACGCGGAACTGATGGTAAGAAAGACTGTTTAAAATGTATTAAAAATGATACTGAATCATGGGTTACACAACCCCTTACACAAAAATATAAATGTGACAAGAAAATTTAATACAAAGAAAGATCACTTAGAACCAGAAGTCCGAGAAAGCACAAAACATAAAATATATCGTAAAGTAATCAGCAAATTACATATAAAACAGTCAATTAAAGCAAGAAAATAGTTCACAAGAGGAACATAGTGCCACAAAAACAAACGAAAAAATGTCCGAGTAAGGTTAAGACCTTGACAAAAAATCATGAGTTTATTTTCTTGAAATTAAAGTCTTATAACATCTTTCTCAGACCCAGGCGTCAAGACCAACATTTTTGGTTTTTCACTCATGCTGGGAGGTAAAAGCTCTTTCATCATATAAAGAATGTAATAATTTAAATCTTAAAATACCACCAAATCGAAATTCGTAACTTTTTACACCTCCGATTTTCAGCAGATGCCTATTACTCATCCTATAATGATAATAATGATAATGAACCCAAAATGAAAATCATATCTCTCCGATACCCGAAGCCTTCACTTAACATTAGGGGCTGCCCATGAACAGGAACCCCTGCTAGCAGAAGAACATCCTAAACTATAAAACAACTTCTCGTAAAAGAATATAAACAAGTATGATGCATATGGTTCAAAATCTTGTGAGTAAACGTACAGTACTTTGAAATAAATCAGAATACAAATGGGGCATCATATTACAACATATCAGCCCATATCTCAAACAAGCGGAAACTTGAATGGAATGGAATGGGATGTAGAATTTAGGCCAAAGGCCAAGC
>NC_089779.1:12074403-12146903 GCF_040412425.1 Macrobrachium rosenbergii | reverse complement strand
TACTTAAGAAAATAACTAAAGATGCCATTTTCAATAAATGCTGCATAAATCGTACAAGAGTAGCGTTCGAAAACGTCGATCACTTTAGGGATCCGGGAGCTATCAAAAGTGGACGACAATACGCATTCAAAGTTCCCTTTCGTTCGGTTCCTACGCGCCCTCGTTTGATTGACAGGGACGGCGTCAGAGCTAAAAAGGGATTATTTCATTGTTATTTCAAGAGTGTTTCAACAAGGTGGCTATTGTACAGAGTTATGTAGATGGCCAGAAACAATACGCAGAAGGGAGGAGATCGAGACGCTCGCAGAAAGAGGGAAGGCGAGTGGGGTGGGGAAGAGGGACACAGACACGAAGAGGAAAGAGGAAAGAGGAAGTAGGAAGGAGGAGCTGAGACACTGGTTCATCACTGTCAAGTAAAGACGTTTTCAAGGGACTGACATAAAGCAAATGCATTGTGAACAGTTCAAGACACAGGAAACGCCTGTATCCTTTGAATAGCTTCACCTCCTCCGCGTGACCATTAATTACCTCGACGAGGCCGTCATGTTTTGATGGTATAGATTCTTACAAGGCAATGAACGCTTGCACTAAGTTACCTTTCTTCTCTCTCCATCATGCCTGCGACATACAACAGTCGTCTGACAACTAGGTAACTAATTCAGCACATCTGTCCCCCCACTAGTACGATTCGAGTCCAGTATGGGTCGCCCAATGAGAGAGAGAGAGAGAGAGAGAGAGAGAGAGAATGATAATTTACTCTTATGATAATATAGCACCGCTATAGGTCCCCAATCCTTAGAGATTTCTAAGCCTACCAAATACCAGTTACATATTTTCAACCTCTCTTCAAAACAAAAACAAAAAAATTCTCAAGTTTCAAAAAATCTCAAGTTGCAAGAAATCTCAAATTTAATTAAAACGAATCACAAACACGATTATCCAATCTTGCATTTCGTGAGATTTGTATACTGCGGCGTGCTCTCTTAACAACGAACCGTCGGTCAGCTAATTCAAGAATTTTCTTTTTCCTCTCTCTCTCTCTCTCTCTCTCTCTCTCTCTCTCTCTCTCTCTCTCTCTCTCTCTCCTTGAAATCGTGTGTCCTCTCCCCAACAATTAAAGCACGTGACCAGCACGTGCAAAAGCATTCGCCCACCTTTTGTAGAATAGCAATTAATATTAATAAGGCGTTACCTGATCACAATTGGTCAATATCATCTGATCGATAAGACGCCATTAAATGGGGCCACGTTGCTCCCCCGGTCCTGTGAGAATGCTAAAGTAGAATCTAAATATGTTCCGTAGAGAGAAGAGCAATAAAAACTTTTCTGGATCATGTACTATTAATAGCAGGAGGGGGCAGGGTTAATATCTTATTGGCAAGAGCAGTAATACACTGAGCTACCTCCTTTCATATATAAATATCATATAATACTGACAGAAAGGGGAGGGGGGCACGATAAATATTGGCAAGAGCAGTAATACACTGAGCTACCTCCTTTCATACATAAATATCATATAATACTGACAGAAAGGGGAGGGGGGGCACGATAAATATTGGCAAGAGCAGTAATACACTGAGCTACCTCCTTTCATATATAAATATCATATAATACTGACAGAAAGGAGAGGGGGGGCACGATGAATATTGGCAAGAGCAGTAATACACTGAGCTACCTCCTTTCATACATAAATATCATATAATACGAACAGAAAGGAGAGGGGGGCACGATAAATATTGGCAAGAGCAGTAATACACTGAGCTACCTACTTTCATACATAAATATCATATAATACTGACAGAAAGGGGGGGCAATGATAAATATTGGCAAGAGCAGTAATACACTGAGCTACCTCCTTTCATACATAAATATCATATAATACTGACAGAAAGGAGGGGGGACGATGAATATTGGCAAGAGCAGTAATACACTGAGCTACCTCCTTTCATACATAAATATCATATAATACTGACAGAAAGGAGAGGGGGCACGATAAATATTGGCAAGAGCAGTAATACACTGAGCTACCTCCTTTCATACATAAATATCATATAATACTGACAGAAAGGAGGGGGGGCACGATAAATATTGGCAAGAGCAGTAATACACTGAGCTACCTCCTTTCATACATAAATATCATATAATACTGACATAAAGGAGAGGGGGCACGATAAATATTGGCAAGAGCAGTAATACACTGAGCTACCTCCTTTCATACATAAATATCATATAATACTGACAGAAAGGGAGGGGGCACGATAAATATTGGCAAGAGCAGTAATACACTGAGCTACCTCCTTTCATACATAAATATCATATAATACTGACAGAAAGGAGAGGGGGCACGATAAATATTGGCAAGAGCAGTAATACACTGAGCTACCTCCTTTCATACATAAATATCATATAATACTGACAGAAAGGAGAGGGGGGCACGATAAATATTGGCAAGAGCAGTAATACACTGAGCTACCCTCCTTTCATACATAAATATCATATAATACTGACAGAAAGGGAGGGGGAACGATAAATATTGGCAAGAGCAGTAATACACTGAGCTACCTCCTTTCATACATAAATATCATATAATACTGACAGAAAGGAGAGGGGGCACGATAAATATTGGCAAGAGCAGTAATACACTGAGCTACCTCCTTTCATACATAAATATCATATAATACTGACAGAAAGGAGAGGGGGCACGATGAATATTGGCAAGAGCAGTAATACACTGAGCTACCTCCTTTCATACATAAATATCATATAATACTGACAGAAAGGGAGGGGGCACGATAAATATTGGCAAGAGCAGTAATACACTGAGCTACTACCTCCTTTCATACATAAATATCATATAATACTGACAGAAAGGGAGGGGGGGCACGATAAATATTGGCAAGAGCAGTAATACACTGAGCTACCTCCTTTCATACATAAATATCATATAATACTGACAGAAAGGAGAGGGGGGCACGATAAATATTGGCAAGAGCAGTAATGCACTGAGCTACCTCCTTTCATACATAAATATCATATAATACTGACAGAAAGGAGAGGGGGGCACGATAAATATTGGCAAGAGCAGTAATAAACTGAGCTACCTCCTTTCATACATAAATATCATATAATACTGACAGAAAGGAGAGGGGGGCACGATGAATATTGGCAAGAGCAGTAATACACTGAGCTACCTCCTTTCATACATAAATATCATATAATACTGACAGAAAGGAGAGGGGAGCACGATGAATATTGGCAAGAGCAGTAATACACTGAGCTACCTCCTTTCATACATAAATATCATATAATACTGACAGAAAGGAGAGGGGAGCACGATAAATATTGGCAAGAGCAGTAATACACTGAGCTACCTCCTTTCATACATAAATATCATATAATACTGACAGAAAGGAGGGGGCACGATAAATATTGGCAAGAGCAGTAATACACTGAGCTACCTCCTTTCATACATAAATATCATATAATACTGACAGAAAGGAGGGGGGACACGATAAATATTGGCAAGAGCAGTAATACACTGAGCTACCTCCTTTCATACATAAATATCATATAATACTGACAGAAAGGAGAGGGGGCACGATAAATATTGGCAAGAGCAGTAATGCACTGAGCTACCTCCTTTCATACATAAATATCATATAATACTGACAGAAAGGAGGGGGCACGATAAATATTGGCAAGAGCAGTAATGCACTGAGCTACCTCCTTTCATACATAAATATCATATAATACTGACAGAAAGGAGAGGGGGGGCACGATAAATATTGGCAAGAGCAGTAATACACTGAGCTACCTCCTTTCATACATAAATATCATATAATACTGACAGAAAGGGGAGGGGGGCACGATAAATATTGGCAAGAGCAGTAATACACTGAGCTACCTCCTTTCATACATAAATATCATATAATACTGACAGAAAGGAGAGGGGGCACGATAAATATTGGCAAGAGCAGTAATACACTGAGCTACCTCCTTTCATACATAAATATCATATAATACTGACAGAAAGGAGAGGGGGCACGATGAATATTGGCAAGAGCAGTAATACACTGAGCTACCTCCTTTCATACATAAATATCATATAATACTGACAGAAAGGGGAGGGGGGCACGATAAATATTGGCAAGAGCAGTAATACACTGAGCTACCTCCTTTCATACATAAATATCATATAATACTGACAGAAAGGGGAGGGGGGGCACGATAAATATTGGCAAGAGCAGTAATACACTGAGCTACCTCCTTTCATACATAAATATCATATAATCCTGACAGAAAGGAGAGGGGGGCACGATAAATATTGGCAAGAGCAGTAATGCACTGAGCTACCTCCTTTCATACATAAATATCATATAATACTGACAGAAAGGAGAGGGGGCACGATGAATATTGGCAAGAGCAGTAATACACTGAGCTACCTCCTTTCATACATAAATATCATATAATACTGACAGAAAGGAGAGGGGGCACGATGAATATTGGCAAGAGCAGTAATACACTGAGCCACCTCCTTTCATACATAAATATCATATAATACTGACAGAAAGGAGAGGGGAGCACGATGAATATTGGCAAGAGCAGTAATACACTGAGCTACCTCCTTTCATACATAAATATCATATAATACTGACAGAAAGGAGAGGGGAGCACGATAAATATTGGCAAGAGCAGTAATACACTGAGCTACCTCCTTTCATACATAAATATCATATAATACTGACAGAAAGGAGAGGGGGGCACGATGAATATTGGCAAGAGCAGTAATACACTGAGCTACCTCCTTTCATACATAAATATCATATAATACTGACAGAAAGGGGAGGGGGGCACGATAAATATTGGCAAGAGCAGTAATACACTGAGCTACCTCCTTTCATACATAAATATCATATAATACTGACAGAAAGGGAGGGGGCACGATAAATATTGGCAAGAGCAGTAATACACTGAGCTACCTCCTTTCATACATAAATATCATATAATACTGACAGAAAGGAGAGGGAGCACGATAAATATTGGCAAGAGCAGTAATACACTGAGCTACCTCCTTTCATACATAAATATATAATACTGACAGAAAGGAGAGGGGGCACGATGAATATTGGCAAGAGCAGTAATACACTGAGCTACCTCCTTTCATACATAAATATCATATAATACTGACAGAAAGGAGAGGGGGGCACGATAAATATTGGCAAGAGCAGTAATACACTGAGCTACCTCCTTTCATACATAAATATCATATAATACTGACAGAAAGGAGAGGGGAGCACGATAAATATTGACAAGAGCAGTAATACACTGAGCTACCTCCTTTCATACATAAATATCATATAATACTGACAGAAAGGAGAGGGGGGCACGATGAATATTGGCAAGAGCAGTAATACACTGAGCTACCTACTTTCATACATAAATATCATATAATACTGACAGAAAGGAGAGGAGGGCACGATGAATATTGGCAAGAGCAGTAATACACTGAGCTACCTCCTTTCATACATAAATATCATATATTATTATTATTATTATTAAAATAGTTTAACCAGACCACTGAGCTGACCATCAGCTCTCATAGGGCTGGCCCGAAGGATTAGGATGGAATGACAAGTCTAGGCTAGAAGCCCTGGCACTGGGACCTAATAAGTCACTTGTCAATGATGATGAATGAAAATGAAATTAAAAGCTGTAAAAGGTATACGCTTTCATACTGGAACACACTCATACAATAAATACATTTAAACTCATGCTTCCATACATACTCACTAAAAGGTATATAAAAATTCAAAATAAATTAGTAAAATCATAAAATTTACTTGTTTTAAAATTCATTATTCTGATTTTTTTTTTTTTATATTTTTCCAATTAATTTGCAGCTTCTCATAAACACCAAAATGGGTGCTATTGAGAACGTTGAAGATTCTGACAAAATTTCTTCTATCGGTCTATTTCCGAAATTTGATAATCGCTGCAGGTTATATTGTGGACATTCACACAGTATATGCTTAACTGTTATCAGCACATTGCAATCTGGGCATTTGGGAAGAGGGCCACATGGACTGTTCATTAAGTGTCCATGTGTCAATCGAGTATGGCCTATTCGAAGACGTGTCAGAATTACTTGTGTTTGTCTTTCTCTCTGATATGATGAACTCCATTTTCCAACACTGGATTTTATCTGTTTTAATTTATTATTTTCAGGTTCTTCGTTCCATATATTTTGCCATTTTTTTACAAGGACTGTTTTTATATATCTTGTATAGTCACTGATAGGGATGTCTACATTTGTTCTTGTCATGTGGACCGCTTCTTTAGCTGCTTTATCAGCCTCTTCATTTCCCTTAATCCCTACATGGGCAGGGATCCAACATATTTCAATATTTTTTCCCTTATTATACAATTTATGGAGAGAGAACTTTATATGTTGTACAATATTATTTTTGGGATTATAGCTTTGAATAGCTTCTATAGCACTCCTGGAGTCGCTATAAATTACAAAATTATTATATGAGACTTCTCTTATTATTTTTATGGCTGATACTATTGCACATAACTCAGCTGTAAATACAGAAGCTTTGTCTGGGAGAGAGAACTGATACGTTTTGTTTTGGGATACCGCGGCATATCCCACTCCGTATTGTGACTTAGATCCGTCAGTATATATTGCGTAATGTGGATCTTTTCCGATAATATGCTCTGCTGCATGTTGTCTATGGTATTCTGGAGTATATGAATGATTTTTTGATAAATATTTCAAGTGTGTACAAATTCTCATTTTATTCATTGTCCAAGGAGGAGGCGATTTTATTATTACAGGTAATTGTATATGTATATTTAGCGACTCAAACAATCTTGTAGCTCTAATTGGGAAACAAGGTGGATGATTGTTTATAAACACATCTCTTAATCCAAATAATTTTTAGTTGGAGAATCATTTGTCTGAATTCCAGAGCACTCTTCATTGTTACTAGCTCTCTATGGAGAGACAGAGGTAGTTCACCACATTCAACTTGTAAAGATGATGTTGGTGATGATCGAAAAGCTCCTGAACATATTCTAAGGCCCTCATTATGAACTGGGTCTACCGTTTTCAGCGTTGCGTCTGATGCCGAGCCATATATTTCACTTCCATAATCAACGATAGACAGCACTGTTGCTTTATACAATAAAGTAAGGGTATGTCTATCGGCTCCCAAGTAGTGTTTGATAGTTTTTAATTAGGTTTAATGCTCTTTTACATTTTGATTTCATGTATGTTATGTGGGCTTTCCAGTTCATATGAGTATCAAATACTAATCCTAAAAATTTTGCTGTTTGGCCAATTGGTATACTATGGTTTCTGATTTTCAAGTCTATTTCTTCTCCTTTTTTCCACTTTTTATTTTTATAAAACATGATTGCTTGGGTTTCTCTATGGAAAATTTAAAGCCTACAGATAAAGCCCATTCATCTATTTTTATTATGCTTTTATTAATGATTCGTTCTGCATGTTTTATTCGAGATGCTGAATAATATATGGCAAAATCATCCATATACAGGTTACTTTTAATACCAATAGGTAGATTATTACCGATATCATTGATTGCTAAAGTAAACAGCGTGCCACTAAGGACGCTTCCTGTGGAACACCATTTTCAAGAGGAAATGTTCTAGACAGAACATCATCAATTCTCACCTGAAAACTGCGATTTGTCAAGAAGTTTTGGATAAACATAGGTAAATGTCCACGGATGTTATTTTCATGTAACGCTTTTAATATTGCATACCTCCATGTAGTATCATATGCCTTTTCAATGTCAAAAAACACGGCTATAGTAATTTGTTTTCGTTCAAATCCTCTTCGTATGTGATCTTCTAAGTTAGATAGAGAATCCAGTGTCGATCTGTTACATTGTGATCCAAATTGTGTGGGAGTCAAAATTTTGTTTTCTCGAATGTGCCATGTTAGTCGAGCATTTACCATTTTTTCTAGTAATTTGCATAGACAACTAGTTAAAGAAATTGGTCTGTAATTGTTTACATTACTGGGATCTTTTCCTGGTTTGGGGATAGGAATAATTATAGCTTTACGCCATTCATTAGGAAATAAATTTCGAAGCCATAAGTGGTTATAAAACTCTAATAAGTATTCCTTTGCCAAAGGTGCTAAGTGGCAGATCATTTCAAAACAAATACTGTCACCTCCAGGGGCAGATTTATTGCTGTTCAACAATGCAAATTCTAACTCATCCATATTAAACTTTCTATTATAATAAATATCTTCTATTGTTTCAAAATTTATTGTTATTAATTCTATATTATTTTTCCTAGTTCGGAAATGTTCATCTAAATTTTTGTCGCTACTTACTTTTGCTAAACTTTCACCTATTACATTACTTATTTCTTTAGGATCAAGCATTATTTTCCCATCTTTTATTATGGCATGTCTAGGTGGCTTAACATGGGTACCATTTATTTTCCTAAATTTTTCCCATATTTTTTGTATGGGAGTATTATTAGAGAGATCTGATACATATTTTCTCCATGAAATGATTCTTCCTTGAATTACTTCTCTTTTAAATTTTGCAGATACTTTGTTATATAGAGGTTTTAATGTATTAATTTCTAATAATAATATAGTCAGTTTTTGTAAGTTTTCTTCTAATATCGGTAATGATTTATTTATTTTACTGAATTTTCTATTCAAATTATCTAATCGTCTCCCAATTTGGTGTTTTACTTTTATTAATTCTGTTAGTTTTTCAGACCACCATGGGACTTTGTGTTTTGTTGGATGAGATTTGGATTTTGGTATTGCTTTATCAGCTGCATTTGTAATGAAATCAACAAGAAATTTATTAGTTTTATTGTGGTCTTTTGAATATTCAAATGGTGGGATATCCCTAGTGTGGAATTCATATTGCTCCCAATCTGCTTTATAAATGTTATATTGAGGGACATGTTTGGTGGGGTTATTTTGTAAAAATGAAATTAATATTGGGAAATGGTCACTTGTATGCAGGTCGTCAACTGTATTCCAATCTAATCTATCTACTATTTTTGTTGTACATAGAGTTAAGTCGATTGAGGAAAATGTTCCATGTGTTTTAGAAAAATATGTGTTGATTTCGTTGTCATTTATGCAGCAAATGTCATATGAATCTATGAATTCTTCTATTTTATTCCCTGCTCTATTTGAGTCTGTACAATTACAGTCCCACATCGGGTTGTGGGCATTAAAATCACCTACTATTAATATAGGTTCTTTGGTGTTATTAGGTAATTCTTTAAGTTTGTCTAAGTCATAATTTTTATTGGGTTGGTTGTATAAATTATAAATTACATAATTATCGTTTTTTATTCGTATTCTGATACTCGATATTTGCAGATCATTAAAGTTTACAGGTACTTTGTCATATACTTCGTTATGTACATATATAGCAGTACCTAAATTTCCTTCTTCCTCTCCAGATGAAGATGCTAAGGTATATTTTCCTATTGTTGATATTGTTTTGTTGACATGTTGTAAACATAATATCATAGGTTCGTATTCTTTTAGTAATCGTTGTATTTCTCCTAGGTGTAATCTGGTCTGTAGACCATTTACGTTCCATTGTATTATATAGCTATTGAAAATATTTTATTATAACGGTCGAGTTTTACTCTCTTTTTTTGTATTATCAATTTGGATTTTTTCTAATAATTTTCTTACGACATTCATTTGTTTTTCTTTATAATATATTAAGTGCTCAACGCACATGCAGCCTTTTTCATGGGTACTCAAATCTGTTGTTTCTTTTTTTCTATATTTCATAAAGTTTCTTATAACGTTTGTTAAGCCATCTTTTGTTATGTTTTTGTTATCGTTGCACAATGCAATGAAACAATCATTACATCCACAAGAGTTGTCATGTATATTTCTTTCTTTATTTGTTCTTGTTGTCTCAATTATTGGTGATGGAGTAATCTCTTCCCTTTGACATATTCATTGTTGTCTAAGGTATGGTTGTCTCCCCACTTCTTCAGTATTTTGGATGTCTGTATCCATTGGTTTTACTATTATTTTAGGAGATAATGGAATATTCTTAACTAGTTTTTGTTTTTGTTCTTTCTTCATATCTCTTGTTTTTGTTTTGACTGACGTTTCTCTAACAATTGTTGGTTTCTTTGTTTTGGGTGGTGTTCTTTCCAATGGCCTTTTTTATCTTTAATTTCTAGTCTATCAGGTCCTTCCTCTGTTATTTCTGTAGTAGCATCCTCCTGTGTTGTTTCTATTTGCATTAATATTTCAAATGAATTGGATAAAATGTTATCCATATCATTTGTCCCTGTTTTTTATTCTTTACCATTTTAGTTTTTATTTCCAAGGCATTAATTTCTTCCAGAGAATTACTTTTCTGTGCTCCGTTAGTTCTATTTGTATGCATTTTTGTTTCATTGTTGGTTTTTGTTGTTAAAGAATATGTACGTTTCTTAGACGGATCTTGAATTCCTCTTACTTTCAATTCTAATTTAGCTTCTTTTACAGACATTCCAGTTCTTTCCTGCAATATTTTCAACTCTGTATTATATATATAGTACATACATTCTTTGGATCTTGCATGATGGTTTTGCCCACAGTTTATGCACTTTGGTTCCCCACACTTCCATTGTGTGGCATGTTCTTCAGATCCACAATACGCGCATACAGGTTCATTTCGACAATACTTTTTTGCATGTCCATATTTGCTGCAATTCTGACATTGTAGCGGCTTTGGGACGTATGGTCTTACTTCTCTGGTTTGGCCTAAAATTTTTATTTTCTGAGGTAGGTCTTGGCCTTCAAATTTTATTTTTGCGATTTTTAAGACTTGTTTATTCTTTTCTTTACTTGGCAGATCATATAGCTAGCAATCCTGTACTTTGGGGTATCTCTTTTTAAGTGAGTCTAACAGTATCTGCTTTTCAACTGGCTCGTTATTATTCTCAGGAAGTACAATAGTACCCTGAATACTGTTCATAGTATCATGTTTTTTTATTTTTATATTTATGTTATCTATATTTTTTATTGATAAATAATTTTCAGATTGACTTTTTGTCGTGGCCTCTATAAGCCAAGTCTTTTCTTTTATTTGTCTAAACGACATTTCAGTCGTAGAGTGTCTGCTTAATAAATAATTTTCCAACTTGAGTGCCGATATTTTCTGGTCAGTTTCTAGGGTTAGAAACCTTGACCAACTGTCACTCCCAAAGAGGGAGTCAAAGTGAGTCAAGGTTGGGTCAAGACGGTATTTACTTTTTACTGGTTTCCTTTGTACTGGAGCATATGGTTCCAGTGTTATTGCATTCTGAATTTTTGACTTTTGTAAAGAAGGGTTGTCAGATGAGGTTCCAATGGTTGTCAACCGTGCCGATTCGCTACCATCAAAGGGTCCAGGGGTACTCAAATCCTTAAACTTACTGGTCATAAAGATTGAGAGAGAAAAAAAAAAAAAAAAAAAAAAAAAGTAAACCTGAAAACCTTAAAAAGATATCATCAGCCTTTCATGGAGTTCATTCCTCCACTAATGGCACAAGTGAGAACCGACTCCCAAATGTCCGCATCCCTACCCTACCCCAAAGGGGATGGCACAACATGATTAGAGTGGCTCAAGTGTAAGCCAACCCGCTTGATAGGACTGAGAGCATTACTAGAATACAATCATCCCCACCCTAATCACATTATGGGCAAACCGGACAGAATGCCGAGAGTCCTATTCCCAGAACTAGACCCCCCTGGAATCCGTGGTCCAGTCCCGTAGAATAGTTCTGCCTGAAAACTCAGGTCCGAACATTATCGGGCAGTTGATGGTCCTGCCACGGTTCTCACTATTTAGCTTCGGATATAAACCCAATCCCAGCTATGATACCTTTTCCTATTTATCAGGTCCAAGAAATTTGTACGAAAGTGAAAATATCCACGCCATTTAAATCGAAAGGTTTGTAGGTGATCCGTCAGGGCCCGGGCTCTTATTCTTCATAAGAACGAAGAAGAAAAGCCAGGGCCCCTTACCCCCTCACCACGTGAAGGAACCTACTTCGAGGGGAAATATCATATAATACTGACAGAAAGGAGAGGGGGGCACGATAAATATTGGCAAGAGCAGTAATACACTGAGCTACCTACTTTCATACATAAATATCATATAATACTGACAGAAAGGAGAGGGGGGGCACGATAAATATTGGCAAGAGCAGTAATACACTGAGCTACCTCCTTTCATACATAAATATCATATAATACTGACAGAAAGGAGAGGGGGGCACGATAAATATTGGCAAGAGCAGTAATACACTGAGCTACCTCCTTTCATACATAAATATCATATACTACTGACAGAAAGGGGAGGGGGGCACGATAAATATTGGCAAGAGCAGTAATACACTGAGCTACCTCCTTTCATACATAAATATCATATACTACTGACAGAAAGGGAGGGGGCACGATAAATATTGGCAAGAGCAGTAATACACTTAGCTACCTCCTTTCATACATAAATATCATATACTACTGACAGAAAGGAGAGGGGGGCACGATAAATATTGGCAAGAGCAGTAATACACTGAGCTACCTCCTTTCATACATAAATATCATATACTACTGACAGAAAGGAGAGGGGGGCACGATAAATATTGGCAAGAGCAGTAATACACTGAGCTACCTCCTTTTACACATAAATATCATATACTACTGACAGAAAGGGGCGGGGACACGATTAATATTGGCAAGAGCAGTAATACACTTAGCTACCTTCTTTTATGCATAGATACCATATAATATTCTTAGAAAGGGGGGGAGGGAGGATAAATATCCTGCTGGCAAGAGCAGTAATACACTGAGCTGCCTTCTTTTATGCATAGAGATACCATATAATATTGTTAGAAAAGGGAGGGCGGGGCAGGATAAATATCTTACTGGCAAGAGCAGCAACACACTGAGCTGCCTTCTTTCATGAATAAATATTCATATAATATTGTTACATTAAGGCAGTCTTGTACGAGCGCAGTTTCTTTCTCGTCAGGTCAACAGGTAATGATACAGAGAACGATTTCCTTCTGCGACTGATCTCCAGTTATATCCGGATACAGTAATATAGAGAATGGCCTCCACTTTTACATGGATGCTATGATGCACTGAGTGACCTCCAGTAAGACATGAGACCACAATACATTGACTGAGCAAACCGGGCTACTTCGACCTTGTTTAGAATTTGCTTACATACGAAACTTGTTTATATATATGTGTGTGTACATAAATGTATATACAAATATATATATATATATATATATATATATATATATATATATATATATATATATATATATATATATGTATGTATAAATAATATATATATATACATGTACATATATATATATATATATATATATATATATATATATATATATATATATATATCTTTCCTTTCTTAGTTTTCTATAAAAGAAAACTATTGTGCCGGCTTTGTCTGTCCGTCCGCACTTTATTCTGTCCGCACTTTTCTCTGTCCGCACTTTTTCTATCCGCCCTCAGATCTTAAAAATTACTGAGGCCAGAAGGCTGCAAAATGGTTTGCTGATCATCCACCCTCCAATCATCAAACATAACAAATTGGAGCCCTCTAGCCTCGGTAGTTTTTCTTTTATATGAGGTTAAAGTTAGCCATAATCGTGCCTCAGGCAACGATATAGAATAGGCCACCACCGGGCCGTGGTTAAAGTTTCATGGGCCGCGGCTCATACAGCATTATACCGATACCAGCGAAAAATTGATCTATTTTCGGTGACCTTGATTATACGATGTAGCGGCTGTACAGACTACTCGATTGCGCTGAAGAAACTTCGCGCATTTTTTATTTGTTTACAAAATTTAAAAAATTAAAAATTTATTTAAACGTTCCCGCGCACGCTATCAACTGATTTCTTTTGAGTGGAGCTAAACAGTAATGGTAACTGATGTCTATAATTTTGTATTGTACGTGAATACTGCTGAAGACTACCAAGCTTTCTATATAAAAAAATATGGGAATCATATTTTTTTACGATTCCCACTGAAGCGATAAAACTAGGTCAAACAACGAGAGAGAGAGAGAGAGAGAGAGAGAGAGAGAGAGAGAGAGAGAGAGAGAGAGAGAGAGAGAGAGAATTTTCATGCTGCGGTGAAATCGTAAAACACACTATCACTTACACGAGGATGTTTCATTTGAAACACGAACGTTAGAATTGATAAAAAACAATCCAGAAAAAACAAAATTAAAAATATATCCTTCAAAAAAAATTGTCAAAAACATATTTGACTCAAATTCATGAAATTCCAACCTGTAGCTACAAAAGCGATTCTATGGCGGACAAAAGGACACACAGAGAGACAAAACGAAAACACCAATTAAGATTCTATCACAATCACCATATCCGAAAACTGCCGGGCAAACAATCATTAAGTACTTAGTGATATCTGAGGAATCTTCAAGACACCGAACCACCTGCATCTCCTCCCTAGAGACGGGAAGGGCCGACGTCTTAAGGACATGTCCCGGAGGCACATTTTTTTTTTCTTCTTGTACGGTTTCTCCGCCGCGAAAGTTCACAAGCGACTGATTTAATCTCAGAGCAAGTTTAGAGGACTGATCATTCAATATAGTGACTGCATTGATAAAACCCAAGTAATAATAGATAAACAGTAATAAAGAGAGATATGACTTCCAATTGGTTTATTTGTAACGAGATACAACAGTGAAATAAAATTGCAGCTATATTTTTACTTGATTTATCTTACATTGCAAGAAGATCTTTATGAAATTTACCCCTCACCCAGCAACAACAATAACGACAACCACTGTAATAATAATAATAATAATAATAATAATAATAATAATAATAATAATAATAATAATAATAATAATAATAATAATGAAGAAATCCACAGTGGTGTAAGTGTAAATATATAATATATATATATATATATATATATATATATATATATATATATATATATATATATATATATATATTTTTACACTTATACACTGTGGATTTCTCCACCGTTTTAGTGACGCCTGCTATTATGAGATTTTTATGAATAATAATAATAATAATAATAATAATAATAATAATAATAATAATAATAATAATAATCCCACTGCTATTTTATTATTATAAAACCCATTCACTCACTATTTCCGTTACAGAACCCGCAGACCCGAAAAACAAAATGGCCCCCATAAAACAAACAGTATTGTACGGCGGGGAAACCAACAGCACAGAACACAAACGAGAGAAAAAAAGAAAGGTTTGTGTATTGTGCGGAGTCTGTGAGTCACAGCGTGGCAGCCCAGAGCGACCTCTCGCCGTGACATTGAACTTTTCACCTATGTCCCGTGGCATCCATGGCCCCGTCAACACACCTTTGTTTGTCCTTTCTTTGAAGAATGTTTCCGTTGTTGGGACGAGAGAGAGAGAGAGAGAGAGAGAGAGAGAGAGAGAGAGAGAGAGAGAGAGAGAGACTCGACGACAAACTGATTTTCCTGTAAGTCTCCACAAGCAATAGCGTGTTATACTGTAAACTCAAGTATTCTTTGAAGAATGTTTCCGTTGTTAGAACGAGAGAGAGAGAGAGAGAGAGAGAGAGAGAATGACTCTTGATGATCAACTGATTTTCCTGTAAGCCTGCACAAGCAATAGTGCGTTATACTGTGAATTCAAGTATTCTTTGACGAATACTTGCGTTGTTAAGACGAGAAAGAGAGAGAGAGAGAGAGAGAGAGAGAGAGAGAGACTGACTCGACGACAAACTGATTTTCCTGTAAGTCTCCACAAGCAATAGCGTGCTATACTGTAAACTCAAGTATTCTTTGAAGAATGTATCCGTTGTTAGAGAGAGAGAGAGAGAGAGAGAGAGAGAGAGAGAGAGAGAGAGAGAGAGAGAGACTCGATGATCAACTGATTTTCCCGTAAGCCTGCGTAATCAGTTATTTACTATTATTAAACTACAAAAAGCAAAGTTATGCGTTTAATTCAGAGCACAGAAACTTTCAGCCTCCGAATTTTTTTTTCTTAATATTTCTCCGTTCCTTTACTTAATGAATCACCAATGGGATACTGTACTTTTGAGCACTTCAAAGTAATCATCCATTCCTCAGAACAAAATTCTTTTTAATATTTCGAAAACTTGTAACCTTCGAAAAAGGCCAAAGGAAAGCAAAAACGAATTCGTTAAGGAAAATTAGGACGAAAATACGAGCATTAAAGCTCGGGTATTTATAACCAATGGCCCCACCCAGTAAATGCCTTCAAACATGAAAATTCACGCGATATTTTACAGTGCGAACCGTAAATGTCCATAACGAGGAAATTTGACTGAAACACAAACATCAAAATATTACTAAAACGACAAGCAATCGTCAAAATACATACGCCTGTTGGATGAGGTGATCATATAAAAAATATATAGAAAAATCTCTTCTCACGTAACAAAACAAAAACAAAAACAAAATTACATCCACTCTCTAGCATACGAGATATAATAATGTATGGAGACAATCTATGTGACTCGTGGATGAGTTTCAAAAGGCACTCACTTGTTTATATATATATATATATATATATATATATATATATATATATATATATATATATATATATATATATATATATATATATATATATATATACATTATATATATATATATATATATATATATATATATATATATATATATATATATATATATATATATATATATATATCGTGCGTGTGTGTGTGTGTATGTGTGCGCATGCGCGCTCGCTCACAAGCGTGTATATTATTGCAAAGTGACGACTGGTACTATGGGTCGACATGACAAAGAAAATCGATCCATTGTTAAGGACCTTATAAAATGTTCCTGAGGCAGCGATCTCAAATTAATGCTTTATGTTTCATGGGAAAACGAATCTGAATGGGGAAGGCATTCTATACGTCGGGTGTGTATAGTGGTAGGTAGTCTATATCTCATATTTAACCTTGGCATTTTTTACTTCTTGATAATTCATGGATTCAGGAGATAAATTAATAACCTAAAAGCATAATGTTGATAACTGTATACATATATAGTATTAACAAAAAGCAGTTTAACACACAATTGCATTAAAATGTTTATATACTCAAACGGTGAACACTTTTACAATTAATTACAATAAACAAATAATCATAGAAAACTGTTTTTAATACGGTTATAAAAAAACATTATAAATACCATTCCATTTTTCTTCAGCTTTTTTACTCTGAATTCATGAAGTTAATCTAACTGAATCTCTCATGAACATCTGGTGAACTTCAGAGCTTCACGTTGAAAGAAAAATAAAAAATAAATAAAAACACATGAAGCAGCCTTACCGGCATTCAGAAAGGAAAATTGAATTATGAATTTTATCCAATGAAATGAAAAATTAAATAGTAAAAGTTGATGTGCATACAGTATATACTGGGGACCAGAGAATTTCAAAATTTTACATCAAAACTTATGCAACAATATAAACCCCAAAAACTAATGACAAACAACTGTTGGCTTAACAAGTTACCCATGTCAACTTAATTTTATTTTTATGACAATTCACTCTCCATGCAACAAAGATACTAGAGACTCCAGCGACGGGCGGTCGGAAACATTTTAACTATTTTGTCTCCCGCATTTTGACAGGGTTTAAAAACAATTTCACTTGTAAAGACACACATGGCTTTCTTTGCAGATTGAACCATTCTAAGTTTGCTGTTAGCGCAGCAAGTGAACATGTACAAATAAATATTACAAAAAAAAGGATAAGGAGAATGAGAGCTACGAAAAAGGATTTGGAAAGGGATGGCCTTAACGTCCAGAAATTACGAGTGCTAACAAATTAGGGGTGAATGGTTCAGTGTTTTAAAGGGTCTGAAGTGAATGCTGATGACTTCTTTGTAGGTGTATGAAGTGGCTACTATTGTGGAAGTTTTCAGCAAAGGGTGTTCCTTTACGATTCAGCAGTGAAAGTGTAAATATGGCAGTGACCATAAGGTTGCGAGCCACCCCTAATATATATAGAGATACATACATACATATATACGTACATGCATATATACATGCACCACACACACACACACACACACATATATATATATATATATATATATATATATATATATATATATATATATATATATATATATACTGTGTGTTAAACTTTATAGAAAAAAACAAACTAGAGATATCCCCTTCACTTAATATGCAGGTTTCTCAAATATTATAGAGAATTTAAAGGGAATTTCAATATCTATAGCAGAATTAAAAGTATTCAGTCCACATAAGGTAATTAAACGAGTAACAAATTCTGACCGCTTTCTGTTTAATGCCATCCTGAGATTTATGTAAGTTTATTTTAGCACTTTTACCCAAGAAACCAATGCATACTACTATATATGAAACAACATAAAAATATTCTCACTTTTCGGTTTCACAAAAATTGCTGAATGTAAATTTATGAATATAAATAGTGAGCCGGTTCCCTGCGGGTGACCTTGGTTACACCAACGCATAATCATATAAATTATATAATTAATTAACTGGCAGATTGGGCGATAACCACCATTAAATAAGAACGGTAATAATGGCCAAAATGGCGGCCTCTTTTTGTCTTTGAAAAAATTTTATTATTATTATTATTATTATTATTATTATTATTATTATTATTATTATTATTATTATTATTCCAGAGTAAAGGCAACACAACGGTCGCTGCCAAAATTATACAGAAATTTACTTGGCGAATTATAAAAAATTCTGAGCAAAAAACTTTCACAAAATTTACAGAAAATTCCATAAGAATTATATACGATATGGTGTGAAGTGTATTTATGGAATTAGCCGCTTATATAAATTCGAGGTGGGTGTGTGTGTGTTTGAGAGAGAGTAAAGGGTGGTGTTAGGGAAGAGAGAGAGAGAGAGAGAGAGAGAGAGAGAGAGAGAGAGAGAGAGAGAGAGAGAGAGAGAGAGAGAGAGAGAGAGAGCACTTCCCAACGAACTCGACAACCTGCAGCTCTGCCAACATACTTAATGTAAGCCCACCTCTACCAGAGTAAAAACAAATAATTAATTAACATCCACCACAAACAATTACTTAGGTGCTTTCTGATCTGAACCAAAACTGACGAAATCCGAGCTGGCGACTAACGCACAGGTGTGGAAGACACCTCGCTGTCATCTTTGAAGAGACAAGGGTCATACCTTCTTGGGACCCTGAGTCATACATCGGTGCAAACAGACTCCTGAGCGGACCTTAATGGATACAGGGCACGGAAATCATGACCTGGATTGGCCTGAGGGGTAACGGTCGGTCACTAAGCCAGATCACCTCCGTGGATGGGATGGGAGAGGTCGCAGATGGCTTATACACACAGAGAGAGAGAGAGAGAGAGAGAGAGAGAGAGAGAGAGAGAGAGAGAGAGAGAGTGGTGTGTGTGTGTGTGTGTGTGTGTGTGTGTGTGTGTGTGTGTGTGTGTGTGTGTGTGTGTGTGTGAGAGAGAGAGAGAGAGAGAGAGAGTGTGTATGTGTGTGAGAGATAAACAGACAGAGGTGTGTGTGTGTGTGTGTGAGAAAGAGAGAGACAGAGAGAGAGTGGTGTGTGTGTGTGTGTGTGTGAGAAAGAGAGAGACAGAGACAGAGAGAGAGAGAGTGGTGTGTGTGTGTGTGTGTGTGTGAGAGAGAGAGAGAGAGAGAGAGAGAGAGAGAGAGAGAGAGAGAGAGAGAGAGAGAGAGAGAGAGAGAGTGGTGTGTGTGAATGAGAGAGAGAGAGAGAGAGGGAGAGAGAGAGAGAGAGAGAGAGAGAGAGAGAGAGAGAGAGAGAGAGAGGTGTGTGTATGTGTGTGTGAGAGATAAACAGAGAGAGAGAGAGAGGTGTGTGTATGTGTGTGTGAGAGATAAACAGAGACAGAGGTGTGTGTGTGTGTGTGTGTGTGTGTGAGAGAGAGAGAGAGAGAGAGAGAGAGAGAGAGAGAGAGAGAGAGAGAGAAAGGTCACACGGGACAGGTAGGTATGTAGGAAGCCCTGAAAAATGCCCAGGTAGAAGGCCGGCAAATTATAAGGGCAAAAGGCAAAAACAACAACGGAAACAGTTTCATTCGAACTTCCATGGCGTATGGTGGGTGCGCGGTCACCGCGGTGTCTGTGTCGTGAATTGTTAAGAACTTTCATCTGAGATATATTTATACTGTATATACTGTATACAGATGTTTCGATGCCTCCAACGATGAATAAGGTAAGTGATCCTACCCCAACACAATTCATCTTTAAACGCTCGTCATTTTAAGAAGCTTTCATTCCGTTTGGCGTCAAAACCAAAACCAGAGATAAGACTTCACGCGGGATCATTTGTACTTTGTTCGGTGAGCTTTTTGAAACGAGGTACCTTTTGAAATTTGTTCGTTACTTCCTTCCAATACATTAAATTTAGCTTAAAAAATACTTAATGTTAAAGTGAAAAGAATAACAAGCCCAAATTATTTTAAGAAGCAATACTCGCACGTACTTTTTAAATACATATTCATGCCGATGTAAATCAGTTTATGTAATTTAATTAAATTTCCACCTGCAAAATGAACGGCTTGGCCCGTTTTTGTTCGCTACAAAAAATAACAGTCAACATTTAAGCAGGCAGATTCAGAATAACGTCTCCAAGACGCGTCGTTGCGACGCCAGTTTACGCACACTAAAACAAACAAACAACACACTACAATTACAAGCAGTCTCGCACTGATGGGAAACCTACCACGGATTGGGAAACCATAAGCCGGGTTATTTACCGACTGATCTTCCCACCATAACATTCCCCGGCAATTTTTGTCTATGGAATGAATTTATAAGCATCCTATATAGAAGTTTACGGTATATCATATTCGCTCTGTTTCCTTACTGCAATTTACGACCGAATTGTTGGGAAAACGACGAATATCGGTTTAGTTACATTACTAATTCTTCCCGCTGAGTGTGAGATAATGTTGAGTGAGAAGTGAACGAAGAATGTGCAACTATAAAAATGTGGGGGTTGCATGCAGAGTAGGGAGACATGGATATTCAGTGTTACTCGGGGGTTGGGGGGGTTGGGGGGATCAGGGGTGACGGAAACCCCACCCCGCCTTCGGCCAGGTCAAGGCACGGCGCCCTAAGTTAGCCTATGTTAAGAAGGTAAGGTCTGGTTAGGTCATGAGACGAAATTCTAGGAAAGGTTAGGATTTGTCACGCCTACGCCTGTCTCCCTACTCTGCATCCACTGGGAAACGACCAAAGTCGTTTAGGCTGGTTGCATTACTAATTTTTCCCAGTGTGAGAGAGCAGGGGCGTCATTGGGGAGGGGGCTGGGGGGCCCCTTGCCCCCCTCAAGACCCTGATGGCCCCTCCAAGACTTGGTTTGCCCCTAGCCTTTGAAATAATAATAATAATAATAATAATAATAATATTAATAATAATAATATATGGGTGGGTGTGTGACACCTGTTTGCTGCTTATTAACTCAATACAGCTCTTATATGGCTGCAAAATGCTCCAGAATGCGCACAAATTTCCAAAAATTTCTCGGGGGGAATTACAGCGGTCCCCTACCCCCAGCTGATAGGGCTCGCTTTGCTAGCCACCCCACCCATACCAAAGTTCCAAACCTTTGTTCCCCCACCCCCCCAAAAGAAAAATCTGAAACGACACCACTGTGAGATAGACAGTGTTGAGCGAGAAGTGAATATGAAGAATACGAATATAAGAAGTTACGAGATTCCATAAGTAAAAGTCTCAGTTATTAAGTTACGACTCTCTCTCTCTCTCTCTCTCTCTCTCTCTCTCTCTCTCTCTCTCGCGCGCGCCTTACGCTTATTACTCATACATATAAGATGTACAAGTAACTGAGTATAACCCGAGAGAGAGAGAGAGAGAGAGAGAGAGAGAGAGAGAGAGAGAGAGAGAGAGAGAGAACATTCGTCAAAACAACAGTCGCTACTTCCTGTTTTAAAAAAATGAGATCATTACCAATAAGATTTTATTCTAACTATGCCAACAAGCAACTCTTACACATAATATGGTCACAATTTTTAAGTATTACGAGGAGCGAGTGCAATAGAGGTTAAGTTAGGATGATTTCGTTACAGTTGGAATGGAATGGAATATAGAATTTAAGCCAAAGGCCAAGCGCTGGGACCCATGAGGTCATTCAGCGCTGGAAGGGAAACTGCGAGTAAAAGGTTACAAAGGTGTAACAGGAGAGGGTGGATAGCAAGTTGGGAGAAAGATAATATGAATGGAGGTACAGTAAAAGGGATGAAAGGGGTCTGCAGCTAGTGGCCGAAGGGGCGCTTCAAAAAACCTATAGTAATGCCTGCAGTGCACTCCGTGAGGTGCACTGACGGAAATAACCCCCTACGGGACGTTACAATTGGGTACCTTTTGACGATGTAGGTACAGATGCGAAATTCCGAAGGGTACGATGTTCCCCAAATCTGTCAAAAGGTCCCCCTGTTTTAGCACGAGGTCTCGAAAATCACCACCTCCCATTTTGTTCTTAGGGAGGTATTTGACATCCTGACTTTACCTAACCACCCAATAAACAGATTGGTTTTTACAGAATGGCGTCGCAATATCGACGGTCATTCATACAAGTGAAGTTTCCTCTTTCAGCCACCTTTCGCAACTCTTAAAATAGTTTTGAAATTCTTGCGTGTCAGCCCTGCAACGACCCCTAAAATGAAGATTATATAATGACCACGTATTTTTTTTTCCTTTAATGCATAGGCCAATGGAATAGGCACCCACATCCCCTTTTTTCTAGATCAGCCACCCACTCCAGCCCCTCAATCCTCGGCCCCCCCCTCCCCATTAACAAATTTCCATCAAACAGTAACCGCGAGAGAGAGAGAGAGAGAGAGAGAGAGAGAGAGAGAGAGAGAGAGAGAGAGAGAGAGAGAGAGAGAGAATAATTTCGACCAAAATTAACTGTTAAGTAAGGTGTCATGTGTTTTACATTTCATAATGCAATATGAATTATATAAGCACGATGCTTTTGACCCATTTAATGCTTAAATGACACGTTTTATCATCCTATATTAAAACTGGCTGCGACCAAAATGCATGAATCTGCAGGTTGCATATATATATTATATATATATATATATATATATATATATATATATATATATATATATATATATATATATATATATATATATATTATATATATATATATATATATATATATATATATATATATATATATATATATATATATATATATATAAGGATGTAACCTATGTATGCATGCATGTGTGTATGTTCCAGCATAACCCTGAAACGCATTGAGCAATTTCAACCAAACTTGGTATACATAAGCTATGACTTAATGAGCAATTTCAACCAAACTTGGTATACATAAGCTATGACTTCATATCTGGAAAAGAATCCTATGGGGATAAGACATCACTAGCACCAAAGGGCACCAAAGGGGATGGGGGTGGGAAAGGCTTCCCTGAAACAAAGATGGTTCTGCCCGTAGACTTAGTAACTACATAAACTCTATGGGCTTAACACACCTCATTTCGGTATACATATGACTTACTATCTGGAAAAGAATACCGTGGGGGGTAGGACATCACTGGCACCAAAGGGGGTAACATGTAAAAATAACTGAAACCAACAGATATTAGTGTCTAATGGCTCTAATCCATAGTCTTCAAGGATGCTGAGATGAATAGTGACACTCACGACGCCCTTTTAAGTCCAAGTTCAGCCCCAATGGGAATGGGGGGTGAGAAGAGGTGGAATATAATGTGTCAAAAATGTTGGGCACTGCAACTGCAGCAACTGTCTTAACAAGAAAGGGAGAGAGTGAGCTCTCCTTCATCTACATGATTTGAAGCAGAGTTGAGAAAAGTATGTACTGCGTTAACCAGCAACTATACAAAGGACCATAATTATATAATTACTAAGACTGAAGATACAATAATGCATATATCAGCCACGAAAACTAGATCATTTTTATCAAAATTTTAATGTTGGGATGAGGACGACAAAATACAAAATGACTGCGGGTATATATTATTTTCAAACATTAATCTTAATCAACGTTGTGTGCAGGGATGCTCTCGAGTGCAATAGTGTAGACATGAAGGATGCGTACTGCCTTGAGGAGTAATTAGCAGACTCCAGTGCCCAAAGTTCTGTCATATTAATCCACAGTGAGTAGATGTTTAAATTTAATTATGTAGGTTTACTGTAGTCTTCGGCAACTAGAAGCTTTGGGAATTTTGTTGACTTTGGCTTCTGCTGTGTTAACTATAAGACTAGTTCATGCAATCACAAGGCATCGTGGTTTATTTACTTATATGCATGATATTGATATCCATATACAGTATATATTTATAACATATATGTGCATATATGTAACGTATATATATATATGTGTGTGTGTGTGTGTATATATGTATGTATATATATATTATATATATATATATATATATTATATATATAATATATATATATATAATATATATATATATATATATATATATATATATATATATATATATATATATATATATATATATATATATATATATATATATATATATATATATATATATATATATATTTACACACATAGAAATGTATATATATATATATATATATATATATATATATATATATATGTATATATATATATATGTATACATAATATATATATATATATATATATGTATATATATATATATAAATGTATATAAGTATATATATATAAAATAATAATACACACGACTTAAACAATCTCACTTTCACAACTAAAAAAAAATAATTGTACGAGCTTGAGCTTTTCGCAAATGCGACGTTCATATACACATTAAAAGCTTAAAGCCTAAATACAAACTACTTAAAGTTTATTTGTTCTTTTTTCAGATAACTGTGTTCTGCTTCATCGCTTTTGCTTCGGTCCCGTTATCCCTTGCTTTCAAGCACACATTACGTAATGGACGCCCAACAAGGTTCTCGGACATCCAGGAAGAAGCATATCCAGCATATTCAGACACAGACGCAGATGCCTATTCGGACACTGAAGCAGATGCCTATTCGGACACTGTGGCAGATGCCTATTCGGACACTGAAGCTGATACATATTCAGACACTGAGGCAGATGCCTATTCGGACACTGAGGCAGATGCTTATTCGCACACTGAAGCAGATACATATTCAAACAATGAGGCAGATGCATATTCAGACACTGAGGTAGATGCCTATTCGGACGCTGAAGCAGATGCATATTCAGACACTGAAGCAGATGCATATTTAGACACTGAGGTAGATGCCTATTCGGACACTGAAGTAGATGCGTATTCAGACACTGAGGCAGATGCATATTCAGAAACTGAGGCAGACGCATTTTCAGACACTGAGGCAGGTGCCTCTTCGGACACTGAAGCAGATGCATTTCCAGACACTGAGGCAGTTGCTTATTCGGACACTGACGCAGATAAATATTCAGACACTGAGGCAGATGCATATTCAGACACTGAGGCAGATGCATATTCAGACACTGAGACAAATGCCCATTCAGACACTGAGACAGATGCACATTCAGACACTGAACCAGATGCATACCCTGACACAGAACCAGATGCACATTTATACCTAACAGCTGATGTTTATTCAGACATGGATACCGAGTTATATCCATATGCATTTTCAGACCTAAAGGAAGCTACACGTTCAGACTTAGAGACAACAGCATTTCTTACTTTAAGAAAACCAAGAAGAGGAGTGGACTACTCATACCCTGAGGAGGAAGAATACTCAGACACTGAGGAAGAAGCACTGGAAGGGGACTTGACCGAAGATGCTTCTGCTGACTTCAGAAACAAACAGGTTCTCGATCCGGAAGAGAAATTCTCCGTACAATGGACAGTTTATTGGCAAGAGCAGGTAAGGAGATTAGCTTTAAATGCCTTAATCTGAGAGAGAGAGAGAGAGAGAGAGAGAGAGAGAGAGATTGACTAGCCCGAAATTTTACGCAACCTCTGAAATGTTCATTCTTTTCTGCAGTTCAGAGAAAATAAACTTGAAAAATGTTAACCAACCCTGAACATTTCTGTACTCCTGGATTAATACAGTAATCAGCCTGAATTATTTTCATGTACTGATTTAAGCATACGTTAAAACAGGTATATTCAGTACGAAACAAAATGCCTTAGACTGCAAATCATCTACATTTATTTAAAAAAAATATTAACTTATTAACTTATATAGTTATTGGTGCTGCTGAATTAAGATGCCTTGTGCTTGCGAGGTCTTTAACGCCTTAATCAGCCCAAACAAACTGATTTATATACTAAATATACTGAAACGAATTTATATACTAAATTTACTTAAATTAATTTATGTACGAAATATACTGAAATGAATTTAAATAAAAAATATACTGAAATGAATTTATATACAAAATATACTGAAATGAATTTAAATAAAAAATATACTAAAATGAATTTATATACAAAATATACTGAAATGAATTTATATACTAAATCTACCCAAAATGAATTTATATGCTAAATCTACTGAAGTGAATTTATATACTAAATATACTGAAATGAATTTATATACTAAATAGTCTTAAATGAATTTATATACTTGATATACTGAAATGAACTTATATACAAAATATACTGAAATGAATTTATATACAAAATATACTGAAATGAATTTATATATTAAATCTACTTAAATGAATTTATATACTAAATCTACTGAAATGAATGTATATACTAAATCTACTGAACTGACGAACCCTTCAAAACAGCTGCAGCTCCAAACTAATTTAAATATTCACGCAGGTCATAATGATGAAAATGGTAGCAGAAACTAGAGGGTGGGTATCGCTCGGCCTTTCGCCCAGCGGTAAGGTCACCGGTGCTGACCTCATCACAGGCTGGGTTGACGGAGAGGGCCAAGGTCACATTCGGGTGAGTTAACATTATAAGGAAGTAAGGAGAGTTTTATTTTTTTTCTAAACAATGGGATATTCAAACTCATGGCGTGGTCTGCGACTGCAAATATGCATAAATACAACGGGTAGATAGATAGATAAGTAATAATAATAATATTAATATTAATAATAATAATTACTTCTTAAACATTTGCCGAAACGATTAACTTCACCTATAATAATAATAATAATAATAATAATAATAATAATAATAATAATAATAATATTAATAATAATAATTACTTCTTAAACATTTGCCGAAACAATTAACTTCCCCTACAATAATAATAATAATAATAATAATAATAATAATAATAATAATAATAATAATTACTTCTTAAACATTTGCCGAAACGATTAACTTCACCTATAATAATAATAATAATAATAATAATAATAATAATAATAATAATAATAATAATAATAATAATTACTTCTTCAACATTTGCCGAAACGATTAACTTCCCCTACAATAATAATAATAATAATAATAATAATAATAATAATAATAATAATAATAATAATAATAATTCCTTCTTAAACATTTGCCAGAAACGATTAACTTCACCTATAATAATAATAATAATAATAATAATAATAATAATAATAATAATAATAATAATAATAATAATAACAATTACTTCTTCAACATTTGCCGAAACGATTAACTTCCCCTACAATAATAATAATAATAATAATAATAATAATAATAATAATAACAACAACAACAATAATAATAATACATTTGTGTTGCAGCATTTTTCAGATTCCCTATTACGGGATACAGAGCTTCATCATAACGAATTCTTTAACTGGATGTAAATCCATCTCTTCAAAGCCATTCACGACTTCTACTTGAATTCCGAATAATTTCAATGACCTTCATCTGTTGCACAGTAACTAAACAAGATATTTTGTCTACGCCAAATCTGCCAACACTTCATATTTCTTTTAATTTTCCTTTTTCTCCAGGATCAGCACGGCATGCAAGGCGATATCCTCGAAACCGACGACCACTCAGACTGGGACCTCCTTTCTGCTGTGGAAAACGAAACACACACCGTTTTGGTCGTCAGGAGAGAACTCAACACATGTGACGTCCACGACCTACCATTTTTGGTAAGAACAATTTAATGTTTTTTTTTTTAGTGCTAAGGTAATATTTTTTTTAGTGCTAAGGTAATTTTTTTAGTGTTAAGGTAATTTTTTTTAGTGCTAAGGTAACATTTTTTAGTGTTAACATTTTTTTTTAGTACTTGGGTAAAAAATTTTTTAGTGCTAAGGTAACATTTTTTTTTTAGTGCTAAGGTATTTGGACAGACCTACCAAATACCCTTTTCCACTCCAGACCCGAAACACAGAAGAAGAGGAAAAAATAACGAAGGAAAGTGGAGTTCATCAATTAAGAAAGACATATGATAAAAGTTCGGATGCAGAATTAAAATACTTCAGAGCTAGGGTCGTGTATCAGTTCTGCAATTACAACTATACACAAGGTTGCATGAGCGTAAACTAGTCAGTTTGCAAACGCAAGAGCAGGCTACTAAAAATGGTACATTTATACGTACACAAAAAACTCTATCAGTGGTACTACCATCACAAAATCTTTGGAAATATAATATTATGTTGGAAAAAATCCGCTATTCTTTAAGCAAACAAGTGCGTTCGGAAATCACAAACCTTCTCCCAGAAGTTGCAAACGTCTCTCTCTCTCTCTCTCTCTCTCTCTCTCTCTCTCTCTCTCTCTCTCTCTCTCTCTCTCTCTCTCAAAGATCTAATCATCCACTGCTAGTCATGAGGGGGTCACTTTTGGCCAAATTTTCGCGAAAGTTCACGCACAACTTCTTTGCGTAAACCTGCTTACAATCTGACAAACAAACATGATGAATTAAAAGCATAACCTGCCTTGCAGAGAGAGTAAGAACGCCTCTTTGGGCAACAGCAGTGTTGCAAATAGCACTTCATGCAGCGCATGCAGCGACGAAATATTAAAGAGAACAGAATTTGGTAGGATTTTTTTTTTTTTTATCAAAATCGGACCTCACTCGAAGTACAGTAGGCCTAATCATTTTTTACGGCAATAGTACTGACCACTTCCAACCGAATATGCTTCATATTGCAATTCCACTTTAATGCATAACGAAAATGCAACAACAAAGAAGCAATAACAACAACGATAATTGAAAGAATGATCAATATGACTACCACAAACCAATTACCCCGTGAGAGAGAGAGAGAGAGAGAGAGAGAGAGAGAGAGAGAGAGAGAGAGAGAGAGAGAGAGAGAGAACGGGTCAAAATAAAGAGGGGACGAGGATATATAACTGAGGGGAAAATCAGGACGGAGGTGGAAGGGAAACTGGAACGGGAGGGGGAGGAGGTAGGGAGCGAGCAGTGAGGGGAGTGGGAGGTGTAGTAGGTCTCCCCAGAGGAGAGGGGACCTGGGTTGGGGGGGCGCCCTGGCGGAGAGCGCCCGAGGGTTCACATGGCGCGACTTACAACCGGTCGGCTACACACACGGTGTTCCTTCAACCGGTTAATACTGTCTGCCGGGGACTAACTCTATCAGGATGAAGGATGAGTGGGGGTAGGGAGGGAGGGAGTACCGTCCACCACCAACAAGGGAAATTTGTCCTTTGTACCCAATTTAGGATTCAAGGGAATCAGGTAAACAAAAAAAAAAAAATACTTGGAGAGAGAAAATAGAAAAACTCTTCAGAGTTTTAAATGGTTTTGCGTTTTCATACAGCTGTCTTTGAGTTAAACAGCTTACTGCAAAGTAAAAATAACCGTTTTGGCATCAGATCGTTTCAGATGATATCGCTAATCTTGTTTCATCCGTCATATTTTAGCGAAAGGAACAGCATAACCAAATCTGTTTGGCACCAAGTTTTCATTAAGTGTCATGCATTAGTAACTGTTTACTTACAGCGCAAGAAACATTAAATAGCAGGATGCATAATCGTGCACAGAAAAAGACAGCCAAGGATTCCCGCTCATATCAATTCACTGGGCTTTTGAATACGGTGCCTTTCGGTAAAACGGACCTTCAGTTCTGAATGAACCCTGAGAGAGAGAGAGAGAGAGAGAGAGAGAGAGAGAGAGAGAGAGAGAGAGAGAGAGAGAGAGAGAGAGAGGCTGTTTTATGATTATAATTATTACAACAAACATTCTTAGGTAGTACTAGGCATTTGGTTTTTTTTTCTCTTCCCGAACTTTTTGACAAACAGTTGACTAACAACCTGGTACCTAATTCTCGGCTTAAGTCAACTTGGGCATACTGGGTTTTTAAATATATATATATATATATATATATATATATATATATATATATATATATATATATATATATATATATATATATATATATAATCACACACACACACAAGCCTATATACTGACGTTCATGTGGGCGAGAAGGTTCTTTCAATAACCATCCAAAATTTACATTTTAGGTCTTCAGAGTTATAAGCCTAAACGTAATGCTATATATATGTGTATATATATATATATATATATATATATATATATATATATATATGTGTGTGTGTGTGTGTGTGTGTGGCTTACCCCTGATAAGTGCTTCTGCCCAGCCAATATTGGAACTTGTGCCTTTGGTTTAGATAAAACATAAACAGTCGACTTTGTCCACTGGGCTATCTAAACAGATAAACATGCAAGCTCATGTCAGCTCTGTTGTGCTATATATTCCTGTCGCGTTCAGGTTCTGTAGATATTCGATAAAAACCGATTTCCACCATGATAGCTGATATCAAGCCACAAACATCCCTTAATATCAAATTCAGTACCAGATATCAAGGTGGATATGGTTTGTTATCGATTGTTAGCACTGAACCTGACTTCGACAGGTATATGCGCAGAGGAGTGACTATCTTGACAGCCGAGAGGCTAAACCACAGATCCAGGTTCGAATCCTGACCGGAGCAGATGCATTTAATTTCAAAATTACCCTTGGGTGTAAGTTACTCCCAAGATATAGTTAATTCGATATTAAGTTTGTTTGTCATCCCAATAATTAATCAAATGTGGTTAATATGAACAAAATTAATATTACGGTTACCTATCACAATGCAATACACAATAAGGACCTAACATCTACCTTTCAAATAAATTTCCAAACTGCTCTGATATAATAGCACTTAATTAGTTAGGCTACTTAATCAACAGAATTAGTTATGTATAGTACCTCAACACAATTAGTTATTATGTGTAGTATCTCAACATAATTAGTTATTATGTATATTACCTCAACAAAATTAGTTATTATGAGGAGTACCTCAACATCATTTATTATGTATATAGTACCTCAACATAAGTAGTTATTATGTATAGTATCTCAACATTATTAGCTATTTTGTATAGTACCCCAACATAATTAGTTATTATGTAGAGTACCTCAACATAATTAGTATGTATAAAATCTCAACATTATTAGTTATTATGTATAGTATCTCAACATAATTAGTTATTATGTAGAGTACCTCAACATAATTAGTTATTATGTAGAGTACCTCAACATAATTAGTTATTATGTAGAGTACCTCAACATAATTAGTTATTAAGTAGAGTACTTCAACGTAATTAGTTATTAAGTAGAGTACCTCAACATAATTAGTTATGTAGAGTACCTCAACATAATTAGTTATTGTGTAGAGCACCTCAACATAATTAGTTATTATGTATATTACCTCAACATAATTAGTTATACTGTAGAGTACCTGAACATAGTTATTATGTAGAGTACCTCAACATAATTGGTTATTATGTATAGTACCTCAACATAATTAGTTATTATGTATAGTACCTTAACATGATTAGTTATTATGTAGAGTACCTCAACACAGCTATTATGTAGAGTACCTCAACATAATTAGTTATGTATAGTATCTCAACATAATTAGTTACGTATAGTACCTCAACATAATTAGTTATGTAGAGTACCTCAACATAATTAGTTATGTAGAGTACCTCAACATAATTAGTTCATTATGCATAGTACCTCTTACGCTGAAACAACGAAACACCCAGCCTTGCAAGCCCACCTTTCTTTGGCAATTTTCAACCCCGACAGAACTGCGCAAATCCCGGGCTGTTTTGTCATCTTAACATTTTGCTAAACACGCCGGCCTTTCAAACGCAAAATCAATTACTGTGGTACTTCGTCCATGAAACAACACACCGCCATAAAGCCTTTTACCCGTCCACCTTTCAACTGCAGTTTCAACTCTGAGAGAACTGCACAAAATCCCCCACTTTCGCAATTTATACAATTTAGGCCAAAGGCCAAGCGCTGGGACTTATGAGGTCATTCAGTGCTGACAGGAAAACTGAAAGTAAGGGGTTTAAAAGAAGTAACAGGAGGAAAACCTCGCAGTTGCACTATGATGCACTGTCAGAGGGGGGTGGAAAGTAAGATGGAAGAAAGAGAATACCAACGGAGGTACAGTAAAAGGATGAAAGAGGCTGCAGCTAGGAGCCGAAGGCACGCTGCAAAGAACCTTCTGAAATGCATACAGTGCACGGTGTGAGGTGCACTGACGGCACTATTCTCCCCACGCAGATCATACCAAAAGAAATTATAAAATTCCTCCTTCTGTTGCAACTTTCAACTCTGAAAAATATTTACAAAAAAATTCCCTGAATTTTCTAACTATTTCAACCTCCACAGGACACCATCAAAAGGGTCATCTACGCATACTCCCCAGAGGACCCAGCGAACGACTCCACAATCACATACACTAACCAGGGCGTCAAGAATGGATCGAAGTACCTGTCCTTTCTGCAGGGGGACCCGGAGGAGGGCCAGGGCGAACGGGAGGAGGAGAGGGGCGTGTCCGTGTGGTCCTTGAACTTCAATCATACACTCGGCAAGAAAAGCAGGAGAATTACTTGGTGCAAGATAGAGAAGTTTCCCCAGGCTGCAGAAGAGGAGGAGGAGGATAGGGTCCATTACATAGGGGTGAGTTAATTATCTCTTGGACAAATTCGTTTTCACCCTAATTTGCTTCTCTCTCTCTCTCTCTCTCTCTCTCTCTCTCTCTCTCTCTCTCTCTCTCTCTCTCTCTCTCTCTCTCTCTCTTATTTGCGTATCTTACTTACTATTTCAATTTCCTATATCTCTCTGAATTATTAAGTAAGTGTTGGTTTATTAACACTCAAATGTTTGTTAATAAACCTTAAACAAGTGTAGGTTTATTAACACACAAATGTCTGTGTATAAACCTTAAACAAGTGTTGGTTTATTAACACACAAATGTCTGTTAATAAACCTTAGACAAGTGTTTGTTTATTAACACACAAATGTCTGTATATAAACCTTAGACAAGTGTTGGTTTATTAACACACGAATGTCTGTCAATAAACCTTACATAAGTGTTGGTTTATTAACACACAAATGTCTGTTAATAAACCTTAGACAAGTGTTGGTTTATTAACACACAAATGTCTGTTAATAAACCTTAGACAAGTGTTGGTTTATTAACACACAAATGTCTGTCAATAAACCTTAAACAAGTTTTGGTTTACTAACACACAAATGTTTGTCAGTAAACTTTAAACAAGTGTTGGTTTACTAACACACAAATGTTTGTCAGTAAACCTTAGACAAGTGTTGGTTTATTAACACACAAATGTCTGTTAATAAACCTTAGACAAGTGTTTGTTTATTAACACACAAATGTTTGCCAATAAACAAGAAGGGACAAACGTCTATTGTAACTATGAAAGAACGAATGTCTCCTGATTTTGTTATGAGGAGCAAGCCTTTGCCTTAATGTGAAGCAGTTTTAACCATCATCAATCAGTAAACTGAATTACAACTTAAAGACAATCAATAACTACTGAAATTAACAAAATAACCCTTGGCAATCGGATATCCTAAAAGTAAAATTAAAAAATTGCTGGCAAAGAGAGAGAGAGAGAGAGAGAGAGAGAGAGAGAGAGAGAGAGAGAGAGAGAGAGAGAGAGAGAGAGAGAGAGAAACATTAAATACTACTAGAACGAACATCACATTCTATGAACATTTAAAGGTAAACACTCAGAGAGAGAGAGAGAGAGAGAGAGAGAGAGAGAGAGAGAGAGAGAGAGGTCAAACTAGCTCAGATTTTGTCTTTTAATGTATATTAAACTATTAAACGTACTATAAAAAGAAAGATTGTTAGGTCATTCCACAAAACTACAAATTGTTTGGTTTCCACGTAATACTGCACCTCAAAACTACCTCAAATCTTCTCTCTCTCTCTCTCTCTCTCTCTCTCTCTCTCTCTCTCTCTCTCTCTCTCTCTCTCTCTCTCTCTCACATGCCTACGCAGTATCTGAAATGCGGGGAAATGATGTCTAAAACTGCCGCCTGCCTTCAACAGTTATTTTGTCCCAATGATAAAAGTAGTGTAATCTCCATCAATGAAAACCTGAAAAACCACAGCTTTTTGGATACAATATAATCAACATTAAAATTCTTTTTAAGGCGTGATGAACTTCAGAAATAACATTAGGCTAACTCAGGACTTCATAAATCTAAAAAAATATAAGATTACACCTCAATGCCCCGGTGAAAATAATGGTGTACCGTAACACAAGGGAATAGTATAATTGGATATATTTCTAAGTCACAATAACTTCTAAACTCCTCGATTTATTCAGTGAGTAAATTTTGAATAACTTCTAAACTCCTCGACTTATTCAGCGAGGAAAATTTGAAGTTAAAAGACACTGTGATTATTAAAAACATTTTGTTTAATAGAATGTGATCAACAGTTTCTTTGTACAACAGAAGTGTTCGCGTCAGCTATCTTTTAACTTTTTTTATGTTGTTTCGGTGAATGTGATCAACAAATTCTTTATACAATTGAAATGTGTCACTCGGTTATTTTTTTAACTTCTTCTTCTTCTTCTTCTTCATCATCCCTCACTCATCACCTAAAAAAAAAAAAGTATGACTTTCACCACGGCGAGAATTCGGAGGTCCACTTGAAACACGTAGCCATCTACGAGTGCGCGGGAGACGCCAGCTCTTGGACGTATCATCAAGAGAGGGAGAGACTGGACCACTACGCCTCTCAGAAGGGCCACGCCTGCTACAGCCACGACACGCCCCCCGATTACTCCAAGTGCAACCTGAACGTCATCCTTTGGACGCCAGGAACAAAGGTATGTCTAAGCTTCGAAACCCAAAACAAGTTTCCCACCTCACCGCTCTATCAACACACTCACTACTACGTAAACTGCATTTGCGAAGGTGCATCACATTGTGCACTTGTGTGAATATCAACCTGATATTGAATTGTGTCATTAACTGATGATAATTATAATCATTCCCTATTAACTAAAGGTTTCAAACAGTTTGCTTAAAAGTCTTGTTGTATCTTATAGATTTTGTACATTCACATTAAAGGGTAACCACTCGGAAATCCTATAAAAGTTTTCAGAGTTGTAGCATGGTTAAATTCACTTCTTTTCTTGATATAAAATCAATAATAAAGTGTTTTCCGGTTAGTATGTACACTTTGCTTTCGACTACCATACATATGTACACTATGATTCCTAACAGCTTTCTTCAGGCTTCATACAGTGTTTCATTTATAACTTTGGTAAATCTGCATATATATATATGACTTTTTATCACATCACCAAGTTCTCCGGTGATTTCAAGCTCGCACAAACACACCTACACACACACACACACACACACACACACACACACACACACACACACACACACATATATATATATATATATATATATATATATATATATATATATATATATATATATATATATACATACATATATACACTTATTTTTCGAATATGCTACAAAGAATCTTACAAATATTCTAGCAGTAATGACAGGAAACTAAAGTAAATCTTCCACTACAGAACTATTCCAGTTAAAGTTTAAGTTTTTAAAAATCCTCAGGGTATTCGTGCAGCCCTAAGTTCTGATTTATATTACCTTGTCTTTCCTCAAGTTGGACTTGGATGCATTAAACCTTAATAATCTTAAATTATCCCTGAGTATACTGTACCTCGGACTAACCAGTGCTCCCAAGCTAAAGCATCTACTCAGCTGTGACAGATGATAAGTTATTTGGGGTTATAGCAGCCAAGATCAGTGTGTTCTCAACCAAGAAACCTACAACATTCTTCATATCAACAGAGTGTCAGGGAGCCAGAACATGTTGGTGTTCCATTACTCTCGGATGATGGATCTCCTGCCTACTTCATGGTCGAGGCTCAGTATGAAAATAGCAACTCGATGCCTAACGTCAATGTGCAATGGAAAATGGATATCTATTACACAAGAACGCTCAGGTAAGGTCAAATGCAACAAGAGTCTGCGACGGATAGTGGTTTACAATATAACAATCTAAAACGTATAAATAAAATTAATCATTACAGCAAATTAATATCTTTAATGATTCTTGTGTGCCTGTTTTTGTTTCGGAACGAGGTAAATATGATTTCCAACTGACTTTTGCGACCCACAAAAATACTTTTCGAAAACTAGTCCTGGCAATAGCTAATACGGTCTAAACCAACAAAGAACGAGGTGGCACACCAAGCTCTTTGAATTTCTCGTGAAAGTTAATGAAATGTCTAAAAGTTTCCAGTAAACAGTGACCTGCAATAATGTCAGAACACAAGGAAGGGTTTCGTAGAGGCCAGGGTATCTGGATAAAAAGTCTACGTAATGATAGTAACTGAAATATAAATGTAAATACAGTAAATTGTGAATACAGTAAACTGCAAAGTGTGGTTATTCAATAAATTGCCGACCTATAAAGTTAAATGTTATGGCCTAGGGCGGTATTTAGGGCTTCTTCACAAAACATCATACAAAGCCATTCATCTTTTCGGGGACCTCTCAGACATACCAAACAATTGTGTATTTCCAGGCGGTACGAATCAGGCATACTGAAAGTCGGGTCAACGCTCAACTTCGCCATGTTGATACCGCCCGGCCAGAAGACCTGGAAGATTGCAGGTCACTGTCCGGATGGGTGTCTCAACGAGGGAGTGCCCAACTCGGGCATCAAGGTCTACCAGGTTCTCCTCCATGCCCGTTCCCTTTGTAAGTAAGACTCTTGGTTATACATAACTAAATTATTACCGGTTAATAACTCGGTCCATACAATTATACCTTTAAAAGGTCAAAGTTTACTTTCCTGCATGCAATTGAAATAAAAAAAAAATTGAAAAAATGTAAAAAAAAAAGCCTTAAAATATAGATATATTTAAAGTTCTGTATCGTATTTTCAAAATTAAGAAAAACGATCTAAGTATAATTTTATATATATATAATATATACAGTATATATACATACATATATATATAATATATACACAGTATATATATATATATATATATATATATATATATATATATATATATATATATAATATATATATACTAACTCCTCTGATTTTAGGCACAGCAATGCGCATACGTCACTTCCGCGACGGAGAGGAACTACCGCCCATAGTCACTGACGATTACTATGACGCTAACTACCAGCCAATTCTTTCCCTGTGGGACGAAAGGACTGTCCTCCCCACGGATCACCTCACTACAGGTAAGATATCCTCATATTCATCAATACCTGTGCGTGCAATGTTTGCGGCAACGCAATACTAACCGATTTAATTTTAAGACACTGAATACTGGTAGAGACGAAATCTGTATTTTCTCAACTATCATGGGAAATTAGAATGAATTGAATACAGAGACACAATAATACGTTCATACGTTTATTTACACATTAGAATAAGAGAATATATAAAAGAAATTCAGAGTGGAGACGGATCCTTCACCTTGTACAGTGTGTAGTTTCTGATGGTTTCGTTTTTACTTCTGTAAAATGTAATTATAATTTTATCTACACCGTGGATCCTTTCTGACCCTTACATAACAGCGAAAGTTACTGGTCTTGCTATACGATGTTGCTGTTAAAATATTCATAATGATCTTGCATACTTCTTGAGCAAGCAAAAAATTATGCATTTGCCTGGCAAGTTTCCACAAAGCAAATGCCTTACAAAAAATCTGATCGTGGAAACGGTAGATGAAATGCGTATAATTATAAACAACAATGCATGCATGCACTTACTGAAGGTGAATCAATAAAACGACAAATTAATAACAAAGGACAATTTGCGAGAGTGTATACCTTCAAGCAAGAAGGATTATATCTGAAACCATTCTTCTTCCCACCAGAATGTGTTTACGGAAGCATGAGCCGCAAGAACTCGACATTTTCCGGTTATGGAGAGGAAGATGAGGCGTGTCTCGGTTACCTTTTCTATTATCCGCGAGTCAGCCTGGCAGAATGTTCTTCCGTCACCCATCATGACGTCATCAAGGCTGAGTTTCACACTGGAGAGCTTGAAGAGTAAGTTGTTTTGATGTTATCAGTTATTCAAATGAAAGGTTTTTTTTTTGTAAGATTGTCAACTGCACTCCGCTCATGAATAGAACAGAATAGAATAGAATTTAGGCCAAACACCAAGCGCTGGGGCCCATGAGGTCATTAGGCGGTGACACGGAAATTGACAGTAAAAAGGTTTGAAAGATGTAACAGGAGGAAAACCTCGCAGTTGCACTATGGATCAACTGTTAGGAGAGCGTGGAAAGATGCAAGAATGAAAGGGGTTGCAGCTAGGTGCCGAAGGGACGCAGAAAAGAACCTTAAATAATGCCTACAGTGCACCGCATGAGGCACACTGACGGTACTAACCCCCTACGGGGATAAGGAGACATAAGACTGAAAGATAAGAAGAGCGGAATGCACCTCACAAAATCAACAATACTCGGGCCGAGTCCCATCAATCAAATAGTTCCTCGAAGTCCATGCTCATTCATTTCACCCGTTGATCTTTTCAGCGAAGAGAATCTACTGCTGCAGTCTCCTCTTCTGGAACCTCTTAACCCTCGACTTCCAAGGATGGGCGACGTCTTCTTCCAAGATTACATTAACGCTCTGAACTGGTCCGAATTTGATACGAGAAATATACAGGAGGATCTCTACAGAGGAACCCACGTGGCACGATGCTTACTGACGGCGGGCATACCTGCTCAGGTGAGATGTCATCTTTCTCGTTCATAACAAATCATCCTTTTCCTGATTCAAATACACATTTTTCATTTTATCCTAAACTGATGATCGACACCTATCCTAATTCGGAATTAAGCATCTGTATGTATCAGTTACATTAAACGAGCAATTTTACGGATGGCATGGATTTACTAATAGTGTAGCGAACGAAACAAGAAAATTATAAATATTGAGACTTAAAAGAAATTAGATACGTTATCATACGTACACGATATATACTTAAAAGTACATGCACAATCGTACACGTACATCCCAAAGAATATTAATTTAAAAAGATTAAAACATGCATGCATATAGGCTATATATATGTATATACGTGTGTGGTTTCTCACTAAATGTGGATGGATATATGGCATCCATTATTTTAATGTAACATTGTTCCAATTTCCTCTACTCCTCATCTTCATGGGGCTTTGAAGTATGCTTTCAAATTTTCAGCCTCGAAGATAAAAAGTAGTACAGGAAACTCAAACAGTGTTGTCTTCAAACAACAGATACCACATGACCATTATCATTTAATGAAGATTATATATATATATATATATATATATATATATATATATATATATATATATATATATATATATATATATATATACAGTGTATATATATATATATACATAGTGTATATATAAATACATAGTGTATATATATATATATCATTTATATATAATGTACATCAGAATATAGGGCCACGAGGTAATAGGAATAACTCACTGCAAACTCTGTCCTCACCCTTAGCCCTCAGAGTAAAGGGAAAAGATCTTTTACTCCGTTGTTTCATTTTCCTCGTGGCCATATACTCTAATTTTACATAGGCTACTTCATGTATATATATATATATATATATATATATATATATATATATATATATATATATATATATATATATAAACTGTATATACATTATATAAATAAATATAACTTATAGATGCTCGCTATCGCTCGCATTTGCTAATTCCATATCCATACCCATATCTGTAACATACCCATACCCATATCCGTACCATACCCATACCTATGCCCATATCCATTCCATACCCATATCTGTACCATACCCATACCTATACCCATACCTGTATCATACCCATACCAATACCCATACCCACATCCATACCATACCCACACACAGACACAGAAAGGCAGCCAAGGAAATTAATATTATATATATATATAAATATATATATATATATATATATATATATATATAATTATATATATCACATATATATTATATATATATATATATATATATATATATATATATATATATATATATATATATATATACATATATATATATATATATATATATATATATATATATATATATATATATATATATCACACATATATTGTTGTTTTTAAAGAAAAATTGTTCACTGATCCAATACCTCTTTCCAGGTCAGTAAATTAACAGCCGAGTTTCCCGAAGCCTACGAGTACGAGGAAGTAGAGGGTCAGTGCCCTAGCTTTAGTCAGCTGGAGTCGACCTCCAATTCGCAAGTGACAAACGCTTCTCGCCGTGCAATACTCACAATGCTTCTCTTCCATGCAATAATAACATTAGTGATGTATTTATAAAGTTTACAGGTGATATTCAATATAGTTTTTTTTGTGATAAGGAACAAAACTCATCTATTTTCATGTATTATATAGCATAAGGCGTAGCTTAAACTGAAGCACTGGCATATGTAGAAATTTGGACAAAATTACAAAATTAGCATTACCAACATATGCAGCATGTGCACGCACATACACATACACATGCACACATACATATTTGTGTGTACGTGTACTTCATACACATATATTCACCCAACATGCCCGTGCATAAATACGATTGTACAAAATAAAAGAAACAAAGAATAACAAACTACAAGACTCCTTGAGCACAACACCACTAAAGAACACTTTTGACATTTGTTCCTCAGGAACTAAGACGAGTGAATGACATATGTCACAGGTATCAACATCAGTTACCGTAGGATTTTACGTCTATTAATCTACTGTTGTAAATATTGCCATTCAAATTCATTTCTATTGCGATAAGTTGTATACTAGGTTCTGTAAATAAATAACCTACACTTAACTTCAATTACAGGAAGAACTAATTTGATGAGATTGTTATAAAGCAATTCTCACATAAATAAATAAAATTCCGCAACCATGTTATTTTCCATTTCTGTCCCAAGTGAAAGTGAACAATCTGGAAGTGTGTGTGTGTGTGTGTGTGAATGGTTGAAGTTGTGTAAGTTTTCTGTACAGCAGGTTTAATACTCAACTCACCGGTTTAAAAGTATGAATGTGGAAATAATCAATGGCAGATCTCATGGTCCTGTCTGCTCTCGGGATTCAAATTAAGGAGAAGTAACTAATGAAATGTGAGTTTCATGGTTTTGTTTAATTTAATTACTACCAGGAAAGTATTAGGATAACATCCCAGACCCCTTTTCATACTTTTGCAGTGATCTTGCGTCATTATGGCAACAAACTACTACGCAAAAACGATCTTCCACATAAAGTATCAAACGTGAGTATATATACTGTACCCACAAGCAATGGGATCCACACACACTTTACAATGGAGTGTACCCTTGAGAAAAACAACGTTCTTGTCCTATAATATATGGAGTATATAAATCGATATAGGCTACGTGAGTATATATACTGTACCCACAAGCAATGGGATCCACACACACTTTACAATGGAGTGTACCCTTGAGAAAAACAACGTTCTTGTCCTATAATATATGGAGTATATAAATCGATATAGGCTATATATATATATATATATATATATATATATATATATATATATATATATATATATATATATATATATATATATATATATATATATATATATATATATATATATGTATATATATAATATACACCAAAATCACACCTGACAGTATAAAATCATACAAATAGCCATATTCTGAAAAAAAATTATCTAGTACTGAGAAGACTACATAAAAACAAGGTGAAAATCATCTCCCTACTCACCAGTGTCAACATGGCATCCAACCTGCAAAATAAATAACAATAAATGAAAACAAATATAAAGTTCAAGTTTAAGAACTGTCGTGCTTCAAAATTAAAGTAATATAGAACACTGTACGACACATGGATACTGTTATGTGAGCAATGCGTTGAAATTTGTTAAGCTGAAAAATAAATTGGGGGTTTTGGCGTCACATGGCGTTGGAGGTCAAAAAATAATATGATTTATGCTTTTATGAGAATATAAACAAGATGGGTACACATGGCCCTTTTCCCTAAATGCTCTTACAATCATTGAATAAACCAGTTGGAAGACATTTTGAGCAAAATCTAATATTCCCTTCAAGACAATATACATAAAAAGTCTACGGTACCAATATCTAAACACATCAAAATGGCTTTGATCTATGTAAGCAAAGCACTGGAGAACTTTCAGCTATTCAGCGCTCAACAAAGAGAAAGAGGACTGGAGTGGTTGGGCAACAAAATGGAAGAAATTAACGGGAAACAAGGTAAGTAAAAGGCTAAAACAGTGGGCTCAGCTACGAGGCTAAAGGAACGCTGCAAAATACCTTTAGTAATTACTACAGTACGCCACATCAGGTGCACTGATGGTACTACCCCTCAACGGGTTCGATCTGTGGGGAGCTCAAGACCAGGAAGAGATTACATTTCTTTTCTCTTGAGAATGCTATTTATCAAAATTCAAGTATAATGATGGACTAGCTAAATATACCATTTAAATGGGACATTTCTAGTACTAAAAAATAAGACAGTGGATTTTACAAATCAAATAATTGTCAGTTAAAACAGGGTGAGACTGAACATAAGTCTTTACTGACTATGATACCTCTGAACGTGTGGCCAACGTGTGGCCGACAAGGGAGAGAGACTCACATGGGAATCTCTCTGGCCCATTGGCCAAAAGAGCCAACAGATCAAGAAACCACTTGGCACGGGGCCAATGAAGAGCTACCTGGGTCCTTCTGAGCCCCAGGGATCTCAACATACACAGCATCTTCCAGGGTCACCTAGGGACCTGAAACCAGAGAGCTGAACACAAAAAGCTACGTCAGGTTAGGTGGGAGGTTTAGGGAGCGCAGGGCTAGATAAAGACCTGGAATCCTAGGTTAGTTTAGGTGGGGGATCCAAAATGGGGGTGGGGTAAGCCTACACTGGGCCAGCTAAGGATGAGGTTCCCCTAAGTTAGGTTAGGTAGGGGATCTTAGGCTAGGTAAGGTCCTGGCATCCTAGGTCAGGTTAGGTGTGGGCTGGATAATTACGTTAGGTTAGGTTAAATCGATCTGATTTCGCATCAGCCCCTTGGAGATAAACATAAAAATATATACAAAATAGCATAAATTTATCATTAACCTGTAGCCTACTGCACCATAGGCCTATACACCCTTTTCTGTAATGTTTAGTCCAAAAATTCTTACTAACAAATATCTCCGCGCTAGTCTAGGCTATGGTCCCCCAAATTGTAGGATATGCGTTAAGGGTGGGATCCTTTATCTCTAAAAGTAGTCATTTGCTAACGAAGCGTGTTAGCTAATTATATTTTCAAATCCAAAATGCGATAATGACTTATACTTTTACCGCATTGGGTGGGAGTACAACAGACACTAGGCCTAGCTATTGAGGTTGAATTAGGCCTACTGTGCATCTGGCAGTTTTTGACTAGGCCTAGGCCTAGCTGACAGTAAAATTTACCTCCTTTCATGTCAGTAGCCATAATAACCTACGCAATTACCACGTTGATCTAAACTCTTTCATCCTTGAAGCTTTACAGCTACTGTGAAAATAATCGTGAGAGGCTTAGGCCTATAGTGACTAGCTATCTCAAACAGTACAGCCACATTAGCCTACCTCAGCTCTTGAAGACTGTGAAACTAACCCTTCATTAGCCACAAAAGTTAACTTTTGATCATAGTTTGTCTCTTTAGATTCAACATATCTCAATTTTTTTTATTTTACTAAAAACAAAACACTGCTTTATTAACAACAACACGACACTACGCTACTTCAACAGATACTGCAGTTCTAGGAGCACAAAGAACTACTCCTGAAAACAACAGACACGATAACTGTTCGTTTGTTTAGCAATCATTTTTTAAAGGGGATTTAATATGTAATCCATAAAAAGACACATATTTACTCTGGTTAAATAATTTGTATAAAATATCTTATTTCACTAAATATTTCAATATAAAAGCGGAATACTTTTTGCATGAAACATTACAGGAAAGCTGACATCCTAGACTCGCGAAGTCGCATATTCAGTAATAAAATCGGACTCGTGCATCTAGCACTTAAATTGATGTCATAAATTAATGCAATCATTGTGTCCCACTTGCCATTTAGATATATAAAAAATAAAGATTAGTTAGAATGTGAATATGATAGTGATGTCATGGGACGACAGTAACCACAGTATGAAAATGAAGAGGCATGCGTAAATGTATGAATAGAACGCACTCATCACTGCAAGGATGTAAAGATTCAGAAATGCATAATGAAATATTCATTGTGGGATTAGACAGATGATGACTAAATGAAAATAAAACTGAATTCATAATAAAATCTGTGAGTGAGGTTTGCAGCTGTGCCCAAATCAATAATACTGTAAGGTTACTTGACACCATCTTATGGGCCTCATAGACTTTACGATCGCCGGATCCGGTCGTCTGAACCGGAAGTAAACCTCACTGTCTAGCCTATATCGGATACCGGAGTTAGAACGGAACCTGATCCGCCGGCCGTAACGTCTATGGGGCCTTGTATACCATATCCGTAGACCATAACCATTCACACGAATTTAAGATATAAAGAATGGAACCCCCCCCGGTAGCTACACGGAATGACCCACGGGGTCCCAATGCTTGGCATTCAGCCTGAAATCCATATTTCATTCCATACACCATTCTCGCTAACAGTTAATTATGCAATAGATTTGAGTATGATTTTCGTATTAAACATACTAATGAGGCTTAATAGCTTAGCATAAAACTGTAGTATCGAGTCCAGGTACTTAAATAAAATACAAATTTTTCTTATATAATTAAATTTTGTGCCTTAAAATTGGCGGCCTGTCGAATGCTTTTCCAAAGCTGATTATATAAAAAATATTCCCCGCCTTATTTACAAGTAGATCATGAACCAAATGAAATTCAAACTGCGTTTTCGGAACTTTGGATTATAAGTAGTAAATATAGTAGTGAACTTTACTGAGTACTTAGTGTCGTAATTTGATGAGGTGTAGTGAGACACATCGAACTCGGCAATGAGATTTTTTTATGTGATATTGCAAGAGAAAACGTCAAAAAAGCTAAGAAGATACTGCATGCATCTACTGTGTCTGTAAGTGGTGGTCTAGTCTTGTCACTTGAACCGTATGTTTTTCAAGATTGACTATCCTGTGTTATGTAAACTACTCGATATGTAGGAAAAGCAGAAGCCACAACAATCGGTTAAAAATACAAAATTGATACCTTCAGTTGTAACACTCGACAAAAAATTTATCAGGCTTGAAAATGAAAAAGACATTTACAGGGATGTATGCTAGCATAGCCTAACCTTTCCCAAACTTTAGCGTAACCTAGGTGATGTGTCCAACGACCTACGTGGCCTACCTAACCTGACGTAGAGCACAGTAGGATGCTGGGAGACATCGTAACCTAACCTGCTGTAGGGTACCAAGCCTTTACATGACCGGGAACCTGCAGTTGCCCTGACGTAGAGCACTGTGAATCATTACAGATGAATACAGAAATTCATCTTGTCCTAACCTTGCAAATTGGATCCTAACAGGCGGAAGGAGCCAGCACTTGGCATTGTACATATGCCTAGCATGCGTTACCTTGAAGCTAGGAGGTATACAGCTAGAAGGCACATGTCCTGTTTCTAGTTGTTGGTACTCTTTTTCTGGCAAGGCATGTTTTGTGGAGGAAAGGCATTTTAGCATAATATTTGAAAGGGATTATATTGTTCCCAGATGGATAAAGAGTAGTTTTACATCATGTAGCCTCTAGTAAAAAATATAGCACGTATGGTCTTTATCAGCAATTTTATGCTGTACATAAAACAGCTACTTTTAAACCAAAGAAACTGTAGTGAAAATTGGGAGGGTTAAGAAAATGTCCTTGTTCTTTAGTAAAAGAATTTGTAGTTTTAATTGGTGTAAAATAGGTGATTATTGTAGAAAAGAAAAACAAAAGTAGTCCTGTAAGAACTGTGAATAGCACTTTTATCACCTCCCAGTGCCAAGGAACTCAGAGCGGAAAACCTTTAAAATAGACACAATGAAGGTAGGAAATGTTGCAATGTATGATATTTTTATCAGTAAATACATAGCTTTGTATTTGCCCCACATATTCCCTAAGGAAAAAATGTCAAAATGCACAGCATTCAACCATCTCTAATATTTAAGCATCATATTACATTATTTCCATTTTCTCATTTTGGTGGTATTTGCTTTTTTGAGCAGTTCACTTAGCCCAAGCAAGCATAGGCCATTTGAATTAATTAGCTTTCACTTCCAATGTCAAAAAAATTGTGCATTTCCCCCTCCATCATTTGATTTAATCCATCAATCAGTTGCTAGGTGGCTAACTTATGGTAAAGTAGGACATAGTGGCCTGAGTTATGATAGGTTAAGTTAGGTTGCATTTTTTTAGGAAGTCAAAATTAAAAAGATGTAGGCAATCAGCAGATGGTCTTGTGTGATCAAGCAATAGTCAAGACCAACTGTTGATGTGTAACTCATATATTGCTTGCAGCAGAAAAGGCAAGCTGAAATGATGAGGTAGGATTATAGTACTGTATGATGAAAACTGAATAAGTGTGTAAAACAAGAAGCATATATACCTATCAAATTGGATCATTGCCGTGGAAAAGTAGGTTGCTTGGGTGGGAAAACATAACTAGTGATATTATAAGGACAAATTTAATATATTTGTTGTTGAATGATGAAAACAGTAATTGTAGCTGTGGCATATATAGTGTTAGTTGACATGTGAGATATTTATTGGTTTAAATAATTGTGCACTACAGTTTTCCAAGTTCCTAGTTGATTTTACTGACCTCTTGCTTGTACTGTACTTCTCAGAGGTTGTGTGGTGGCCTCTGAGTGCATTTTATGCTTCACTCACATAATGGTCTCATGAGTTATGTTGTTTGATAATCCTTTTACCTATTGAAAACACGGATATCTCAAATTTTGTGATAGTGCATGTTTTCAGGATCCCCCACTGGAATGCCCACATGGCATTCCAGTCTCATCTTGAAATATCAAGAATGAAGCAACTTTACAATTCCTCTAAGATTAAAAAAAGACTTCTGTTGTTTTTCTTAATGCCTCACATGACAAATAGATAACCTTCACTGAGTGTGATGGACTTCACTAAGTTGAGGTCTTATTATTAGGAAGTATTTAAAAAATACCTGGAAAGCTTACTAGCTGTGGGTGGACGAAACATTGTCGTCTTGTGGGTTTATCAAGGTTTGAAGATACAGAGCATTACAGTAAAGTAGCAGTCCAGTAATGCTGTTATTCTCGGGCCTTTATAAAGACATTTTAGGGAGTACGGCAACTTTGGTGTTGGGTATCAGTGGAGCTACTGTGAATATATTTTTATTTGGGGGGGGGGGGAGGAATAGAAGAACTGAGGGGCAAACCCTCCTGGGCTAGGAAGGGTGCTGTATTCTAGGTTAGGTTAAGTAAACTGTACAGTACCACTGGAACTGGCCTTGTTGCACTATTTTGGGTAGGCTATGGTGGATCCGACAGGGCAAAATCCTATGATCATCGAGGATGTTGCTCCCTGAATTAGGTTAGGATAGGACACATTGTTTTATTCCCCTTTTCCTGACTTATTATTTAACAGTTATTTGTTAGGGCATGTGTAGCATATTTTGCTGTTGGCTCTGTTCACACTTTTTTTCCACAATGTCCTCCACCACTATAGTCCCATATAACTGATAGATTTATTAATAGAAGAAACTCAAATACTGTACTTCTGTTTACCCTGACAGTGGTGGACAAAACCAGGCTAAATACAAGAGTACCTTTCAAAAACATAGTTTTCATATTTTTGGCAAAGAATTAATTTGTCACACTAATTGCCTTATGTGTCATCTCATGAGAAAAAAAAATTGAGAAAATCTTAATGAAAATGGATGCTTGTAATATGAACCACTATAACTCAACCTAATCTTGGGTGCAGTTTCCTATATGACTAGTGGCTTAAACTTCGGAGATCTTATTAACAGTACTATACTAAAAAAAATGTGACAATGGCACATAGGCTACCCAACCTTTCCTTTTAGCCTACTTAAAAAACTACATTTTAAGTTTTAGGGGTTGAAGGTTAGGAAAATGGTCTTTTGTCCATGAAAGACTTGAGTAGTTGTATAGTTTAGCACCATACAACTATAGTGCAGCCTATCTTCTGCCATGTGCTGGTGGATGAAGATGTATTGAGTCATATTTTGCTTGAATTTCCAGAGATATTGTATCCACAAATCCACATTCCATGGAGCAGCTTTGGACATCTTTCCATAGATATTGGATGGTCTGAGTGTCCATTCTTTGAACCGTTTTTTGCATGGTTACAGTCAGGAATGACTCCTTTGAGCAATTCTGCCCATATGTGCACAAATTTAAATGTTTCCTTTTATTGCTCTTTCAAACCCAGTGACCATCATATTGAGGCAGTAGCTTGCATAGTTAGGTAAGAGGGAAGCTGGTAGTTACCACAGGCCATCTGGTCCCAATCAGGTGGAACCAACTACCTCAGTGGCAAAATAAACGGACTGTTATTTGTTTGCTGCAGCCTAATTCATCCATAACTCCTCATTTTTGTTTGAGGGGTAGTGTTCTGCAATGAAGGTTGCAGATGTACTCAGCTTAAAGCTGGCGATGCTAGAAAAGTTACAGCGGGGATAATTATGTTATACTGTAGTGTATATTTCCCTCACCAGTCAACAATTTTGGCATCGAAGTTATTTTCTCCTTCTCTTATTTTGTGTTGTGAATATTTTTGACAAAAGCCGTCAGCACAAATAACTTTAATTTTGCTATTTATCCAATTATGTGAAGAGAACAAAGCACTACAGGTGCTGGGAACAAGTACTGTACCAATACAGTATATGTGACAGGTGTCTTTTATTAGCAACTTAAAAACTTTGGATGGTTATAAACCGGATCCTCAAAAGCTGAAGCATTCTTGGTTATGTTTCAGATTTTGGTGATTTTGTAAATTTTTGAGCATGTGGTATTTAGAAAAAAGCGTACGCAAATTATCAACAGTGACAAAAGTACTTTAGATACTGAATCTTTTTGATACCAAAAAGATTCAGTATCTAAAGTACTTTTGTCACTGGTGATAGTTTGTGTATGCTTTTTTATATTCAAATTCAATTTTGACAGGGGTTGAGGAATAATGTGATTTAAATGAAGTTATTTACATATTCCTTAAAAGTTGTATGCCTAGTAGCTTGAGTCTAGACTCTATTGTAAGAGGAGTTTCCCCTTTCGTCTTTCTCAGGATTCAAGGAGCACATCAGATGAAGCTGAATGGGCATGTATGGTAAGTGCATTATTTTGGTTGTATATACGAGCACATACCTGTGCACGTTTAGTTATATATATATATATATATATATATATATATATAGTTGTGTATGTACATATGTTTGTATGCATGTATATGTATATTAACGCTGCAAGAGTAATACGAATGAAATGCCATCAGTTGACTCACTGCTGGGCCGAGATGTTGGATATCCGGCCTACTAATCCTAAAGTGCTCGGATTTGAAGGGACCAGTGACCAGGCCTTCTCTCTCGGTGGCCAGGGCAAAATTCACTGTAATGTTGGGCGGCAGCCACCCGGGGAGAACCTCAGGTACAGGAGTACTTTACTTTCCAACTTCTTTTATGACTTGTGTGGATCAATCGGCGAAGTCCTGGCCGATCATTTGAAAGACCGGGGTTCGGTCCCGATGTGAGGCAGAAATTTATGTATGTGCATTTGATCCCCAGGGGTAGTACTAAACACGGCTACACACATTTGATCCCTCCCCCGGGGGGCTAGCAGTAAGCACGGCGAAACAGTGTAGATGAATCACTGTTTCACCGTGTTTAGTACTAGCCCTCGGCGATCAAATGCCCCTTAGCAAATTGGTCATTTTGCAAATTCCCCAGGGATTTCGCGAAATCCCTGATTTCACATATTCCCTGTAACATATACATGAATACTCGAACCTCATTACATTTGACATGTAATGCCTCCACGATCCTGCTTAGTATGCCGTACATACTTCGCTTTCTTCGGTTCGTTCTGGTCTTTTACCTTTTAGTTCCCCAGCAGCTTTAACATTACCTTATTCTATAATACCTCATGTATAACCAAATCCTTCCTACAAACCTATATGTAAGTGTGAGTAAAGTATGGCATACGTTAGTTAGCCATAGGCCTACTTCTCGGCATAGATTTTGGGAGCGTCACTTCAACGTGAAAGTATGCGTGCAGAATCGTTTTTTTAAAAAGATCATATATACTCATATACATTATATATATGATATATATTATATGTGTGTATGTGTATATATGTATATATGTTTGTGTATGTACATATATGCTTGAAATACACTGAGTATGTCCAGTTCGATGTATTAGCGTAGAAATGTCGAAGACCGAGGAGGTCCTTTTCACCGGCAGCGTTTTGTGTTGTGTTCAGCTTAATAACGATGAAATTCGATCCCTACTTCCTCTGTGGGTCCAAGTTCGATCTGTCATATCCTGGAAATATTCCACGTGGTCTTATCGTCGCCATGAGAATTTGTTTTGAATGCACGCATAATCACACACATACCTATACAGTATATATATATATATATGTATATATATATATATATATATATATATATATATATATATATCATACCTATTTGTCAATCTACTTATCCATCTATAGTTAAATAGATAGATATATAGATAAATAGACATAGATAGGTTATAGGTATAGCCTATATACGCGTGTGTGTGTTATCACCTGCGAATTTATATAGATAGATATATAGATAGATAGACATAGATAGGTTATAGATATAGCCTATATACGCGTGTGTGTGTTATCACCTGCGAATTTATGCTTATATATATATATATATATATTTTTTTTAATAACATGTAAATGGATTTACAGTTATTACTAATTTTGACGACGATGATTACGGTTGCTAAAACGTCATCTGTTAATATAGTTATCATGATGACGATAACCCTTCAGCAGAGTATTCACTTGGGCATGGAAAATGCTCTCCTCTCAGAAAAGAGTAACCTTCATTTCATTGTCATTAGCGTGTGCAGCCATTTTCATAAAAAAAAAAGTTCTCACATTAAGGACGTTGCGGAACAGAATGAATAGACGATTGTAGGTCTATCTTACTTCAGAGCAAATCGACGAAGTTCCTCAGAATTGGATAAGATGGTGTAGTTTGTTATTTAGCCCTCCTGGTAACTTTTGTATGCCCATGGAAGGTGAGAGAGAGAATTTGTTAGCATTTTTCTCAGCTAGTGGCTAATTATTGCCCACGTTGCAAGACACAGTAGATACCCTCATCAGATTCAGCATTTTTCTCAGCTAGTGGCTAATTATTGCCCACGTTGCAAGACACAGTAGATACCCTCATCAGATTCAAATTGACAGCCTTTAGCGCCAAGGACCAAGTGATTTCCGTTGCATTGTATATACTCGTGGTTTTTTCATGTCCAGAAAAAAATTAACGTTTTTCTGAGGAATTTCTAAATTAGGCCTACTATAACGTGACATAAGTGTCAGCGTTGAGGTTCTCTGTATGTACTGTATGTGTGTAGTTAATATCCACCATGGTTTAGTGTCCACTCTGTTTATGTGTTACCTCACATAAGTCTAAATGTATTACATATTATTGTAACTGTAACAACTTCAAGTAATTAACCGTATATGGAGGTTATTGGGGAAGGATGATATGTCTTGGTTTAGTGGTAGAAGGTGCTGATCTTTTAAAAGCTTGTGTAATGTGCTCTACCCTTTTGGAAGGCATTTATCTGTTTAAAATTTTTGTGATTCTCACTACATTGCTGGACGCCTTGTGCCTTTTGAAACCTTTGGGGATGTCTACTACCCTGTGGTATGCCACTTACCTTTTAAAGCTTCGGCGGTTCGCATTACATTGTTTCGAGAAGCAATATAGCTTGTAAAGCTTCGGCGATCCACTTTCTCTTGTTTCGGGAAGCCATTTATATCTTTTAAAAGCTTTAGTGGTATGTATTACTTAGTTTCAAGTCGTGTGTCTTTCAATAGCAACGGTGTGAACGTTACCCTGTTGAAAGTTATTTATCTTGTAAACGCTTCTCTGTTATGAAATATCCTATTTGAAGCCATTTAAAAGCTTTTGTGGTGTGAATGATCCTACTTGATACCATGTATTTTATAAGCATCGAAAATTGCTCTACCCTCTTAAAGCCATTTTTCTTTCAGAATCTTTTAGAAGCTTCGATAATGTGCTCTGGCCTGTTGGAAGCCAATCGTATTTTTTTATGCTGTGGTGATGTGCACTAGAAGTCGTGCATTAAAAAAAGATCTGTTATAAGGGGTACCTTGCTGGGAGGCATATTTTTTTTGAAGCAGTGTTTATCAGGACGAAATGTTCTCTTTTTACATAGGGGCCAAGGGTATTGCGTTAAACTTCATAACACCTATTAAATACTCGCTTAATTTTATAGATATTTGACGATTACCTGATAAGGTTACTTCTGTCAGTTCAGGCAATTCTCTCTCTCTCTCTCTCTCTCTCTCTCTCTCTCTCTCTCTCTCTCTCTCTCTCTCTCTCTCTCTCTCTCAAGTTTTGATACGGTTATCCATTTATCCCTTGTATTAAGTATATGAGCTTATTCACACAGATTATAAGTGGACATTTGTGTGCAGCTGTTATTGAATTTCTTTGAATAATTGCTTTAAGTATGCTGTGAATTCGTCAATTTTAATTTAATCATTACGTGTTATATATACCTGATATTAATATGGTATTTGTGTTGTAGTGTATATAAATTGGAGTACTGTGACTGCATATATATCTTAAAATTATATGTATTCATATGTATATTATATATATATATATATATATATATATATATAAATTTATATATATATATATATATATATATATATATATATATATATATAGAGAGAGAGAGAGAGAGAGAGAGAGAGAGAGAGAGAGAGAGAGAGAGAGAGAGAGGTCATGACACTCGCCTTAACTGCGGAATGGCCTGGTTTTCGATTGGGGCAGAGGCAAAAACAGGAGATAAGTTCTGTTAGAAGCCATTTTGCCTTCCTTAGACCTTTGCAGTGAATTGCTTGCCTTGGGAGTTAGTCGTATTGGTAATATATAATCTAATGTGTCAGTAGGACTCTAAGGTTAACGAAACAGTACCTTTACTATATCTCACACGGCTGAGGGCTTTAGTATTATAATAATCCTTTTTAACACGAGTGCATGGGACGAGGTCACAGGGGGTTTGGTTGATATAGGCCTACGCTTAGGGTAGACATAACTAATTCAGATTTAGAACTGGCTGGCTTGCAGAATTTTTAGCTAAATTTAGTCTAACTGGTAGACAGCATTTTGTGAAAAATTACAGACAAAATTAGACGTACGAAATGGACAGATGAACAGTTTTGAAAATACGGTTGCCATATTTTGAAAGAAGCCGGTTACAGAAATTAGAATTTAAATTTATGAGATAGGAACACTATTTTTTTTTCCTTCATCGCTTACAGTGCGTCTTCCTTTGTACCCCAGCTATAATAATTTCTGTCTTTTACTTTTCATTTTTTTTTTTCTGATCTCTTCCCATTTAGCCCTCTTTCTGTGGTAGTGCCGTCAGTGCACCTCACGTGGTGCATTGTAGGCATTAGGGAGGGGTGCTTCCTTTCTTCAGTCTTGCTGTCCAACCACTCAAACTATTGCTTCAAAGAGCATCTGTGGAGTTTTCTCCCAATTCCACATTTGGAGCCGTGCACTTCATCTCCTTTATTTTCTGGCGCTCTCTGTCTTGCTGTCCAACCACTCCAACTCACTCTTTTCACTGTTTTAAATCTTCCGACTTAGCTGTGTAATTTCTTCTCCCCGATTTTCACCTCATAGAACTCATCCTTTCACCAAGCCCTATGGGCCTCTCTTTCCGTCATGCGGTGCACTGTAGGCATTTTAACGCTCTTTGCAGCGTCCTTTCGGCGCCCTAGCTGCAACCCCTTTCATTCCTTTTACTGTACCTCCGTTCAAATTCCCTCTTGTATCTTTCCTCCCACCCTCTCCTATCAATTGTTTCATAGTGCAACCACGAGGTTTTCCTCCTGTTACACCTTTCAAACCTTCTACTCTCAATTTCCCTTTCAGCGCTGAATGACCTCGTGGGTCCCACTGTTCGGCCTTTGGCCTAAAATTTATCTTTCATTTCATTCTTATGGGCATATTTATATGGTCTGGGTGAACTCAACCACAATAATGATAATAATAATCCGCGCTTGGCCTTTGGCCTAATTTTATCTTCCATTTCATTCCTAGGGGTCTTTTGATATGGTCTGGATAATAATAATAATAATAATAATAATAATAATAATAATAATAATAATAATAATAATAATAATAATCCTCCCTTTCGAAACATCCCATTTATCATTTCCGAAGAGAATGCAACTCGGGAGGAGCCAGCGTTCCACATTCCACCCGATCGCCTCCTTCATCGTCATAACTTGTTGTAATCGATTCCATCATAAGTGGAATCGAAATATGATGACAGAGGAAAACCCTCTGAATATCCTCCATGAGGAAATTGAGATTAAGTAAAAAAAAGAAAACTTCGGATTGAATCGAATATCGAGTTACTGATTCACTAACTTGGAAGAAGGCCTCTTAACCCCTGATATCTTTTGCTCCGTACAAGCATACACACACACATACGCACACACACACACACACATACGCACAAATGTTTCTCCAAGGTTAGATTGTTATCTCCAAACCTTTTTTCATGTTGTTGCTATCCACCACATCTACCAACTGCCAAGTACAAAATCCTGGGAATGCTAGGAATTACGAACATTCATAAAGTTTTTCAGCTTCTACGGGAGTCAAGTTTGGGACATTTTGCTATTAAGGTGCTGTTGAGACGAGCGTCTAGCCGCTGAACCACGAGTACCGCATTACATATTGCTTCATATTTCTTGCACTTGGAAGAATACGAAGAGTTAAGAGGGCGTTGTGGCTATGACAATTACATACGTATCCGGTCAAAAGTGATCTGTAGATCTTATATATATATATATATATATATATATATATATATATATATATATATATATATATATATATATATATATACACTAACAACTGAAGGAGATCGAATGTGTGTGAATTCTTATAAATATTTCAGCCGCTCCTTTTGGATTTTCGTTATTCACAAATACAGAGAAGAGAATGACAGAACCAAAACTCAGAAAGACGCGCCAAGGAAGGAAACGACGTAATGCACAAACGGCCCAGTAATCCTTAGAAATCTGGAGTGATCTGTTGGGAGGTGGTCATATTATCAATACCAAGCAAACGGCCAGCCTTCTTCCACTTCCTTTCCAGACAAGTGCAGTTGTTCGAAGGAATTCCGGTGCTTCGCTTGGAAAAGGAAAGCAATAAAAAAAAAAAGACTCACCAAAGAAGACAGTAATTGGCTGACATCTGTATCAACAATCGTCCCTCCTTCCTCCTTCGATCACTGGCGGTATCCGGTTTCGTTTAATTTCCCCTCAATGGTTGGAAAGCAGATATACAAGGCGTTCCAGGATTCTCCGCGCCACACCACGCCGGGCTGGATTTCACTCGGCCCGTTTCTCATGCTTTTGACGCATGCATTCGCTGTCTCCTTTCTCCTTTCTCCTTTCACTCTCCGGGAAAGGAGGGGAATCCTGGACTGATCTCTTGTTTTTTATACTGTATTGTAGTCTTCGGGGAATGTCGTAACTCGATATTAAGTCATTTTGGGGAGACGCCTCTTTTTCTCCCGTAAATGAAATTTTTGGTCGGTGGGAGACGTGTAGTTATTCAAGACCGATGGATGCCAGTGTTATTGACTGTAATTGTTTTGTATGACGGTGGATGTTTCTCTTACTACGGTAATTGTCTTCTAAGAAAGGCGTTACTTTATATGTATGTACATGTAGATGAAACGTATCTGGATTCAGTAAGTGTAGTTAAAGTTAAGCAATTTCACTGATGTGCTAGTTTTAAGTTAGAGATTGACATCTCCGTAGGCATTACTTAAGGTTCTTTGCAGCGTCCCTTTGGCCCCTTGCTGCAACCCCTTTCATTCCTTTTACTGTACCTCCGTTCATATTCTCTTTCTTCCACCGTTCCACTCTCCCCAAACAGTTGCATAGGTCCCAGCGCTATTCTGTTCTGTTCAAGAACCAAAAAAAAAAAATGTGCTTTTGTGTGTTGCTTATATCGTAATCAAACTATTGTGATTATTGTTATCAATATCCAAAGAATATTCTTTGGATATTGATAACAACAATCAATATTCTTTGGATATTGGTTGTTATTAGCGTTAGATTAGGTGGATGATCGTAGCTATTGCAGTTTTTTTTTTGGGGGGGGTCGTGTTCTTGAAACGTATTTTATCATGGGTTAAAAAAAAGTCTTTGGATCACTAACCACTTACTTTATTCCAAAGTATTTTGTCACTTAAAGATATTGCATTTTTTTGAAACATTGTATTTTATCATGTACGTATTACTAGGATTTTTTAAAAAATTCTACTTCAAAGTACTTATCACTGTTTACTGGTTTAGGAAATTCAAACTTCCTCTTCTGCATTTTTAAATAACGTGTTTTCTGATGTGCTGTCGTTCCAGAAAGCATATCATCCTATGTGACTGAATACCGAAAACATTAGTACGAGTGTCTTTTAAGCTAGTTTTTTTATTATTATTCTTTTAGAGGAAATTGACTTGCCCTTAAAGATTTTGGCATAACGACCTACCAATACCTTTAAGAATCTTTCGAAGATTTGAATGCTGAAACTTCATGAATGAATGAATACTTCAGTGTATTCACGCACTCGTGGGCTTGTATATTTATTTTCGTGCACACATACGGTAGAAAAGAACTCTTTCTGTGTTGTGTTAATTCCAAAGAAAGTTGAGTGGTCTGAAAGGTGTCCTTTCTGTTGTAACATATATATGTTTTTGCATATAATATATATATATATATATATATATATATATATATATATATATATATATATATATGTATATATATATATATATGCATATAAATATATATATATATATATACATATATATTATATATATGCATTTATATATATATATGTATATATGCATATAAATATAAATATATATATATACACGTATATATTATATATATGCATTTGCATATATATATATATATATATAATTATATATATATATATATATATATATATATATATATATATATATATATATATATATAAAATAATGTAAACCCTGTGATTAACAAAGTCTTTCCAGAATGTCCCGCATTTAAGAATTATATTATTGAAATGAAATTCATTCGTGTATACATTCTGAAATACATGTGCATGTAAATGCTACACGTGAATGCGTCTACTTCCGTACACGAGCACATTTAAACTCCGCAGTGAACGTTTTTGCGTTTCGTTACAGAAATCGTTCGAATGCACGGACAGATGCCACGTGTGATCACGGGTTTTTTTCTTCAGTCGTAGGCTCATTATCCTGAACAAAAAAAAAAAAAAAAGGAAAAAATGCACCGAAGGTTCTTCGGCGCAATCGAGATTTCGGTATGATCGGCGGCTCATGAAGCTTTCGGCCACGGCCCGGTGGTGGCCTGTCGTATAGCGTTGCCAGACACAAGATTATGGCTAACTTTAAGCTTAAATAGAATTTTAAAAAACTACTGAGGTTAGAGGGCTACAATTTGTATGTTTGATGATTGGAGGGTGGATGATCAACATACCAATTTGCAGCCCTCTAGCCTCGGTAGTTTTTAAGATCTGAGGGCGGACGGACAGACGAAGCCGTCACAATAGTTTTCTTTTACGGAAAACTAATCATCTCCTACTGGAGCGGGGAAAAAACAATTTTATTGAGTCTTGTCTTGCCATTACCTCTCTCTCTCTCTCTCTCTCTCTCTCTCTCTCTCTCTCTCTCTCTCTCTCTCTCTCTCTCACCTAAAAAAGTATCGTCCCTTTACCGCCTACTTCGGACCACCAATCCCGCCCTATTCCCGTTTTCTCTCTTCTCTCATTTTTAATCTCTCACTTCTCATCCTGATTCCCTTTACTAACATCCTTTTTCTTCCTGTCTTTCTTATTTCCCTCCTTCACTGTTCCCTTCCTCCTCGCTTCCCCCTTTTCATCTTCCTCCCTTTTTTATATTCTTCCATCTCCTCTCTCCTCTAGCTTCTTGCCTCTTCCCCCATTCCTATCCTTCCTCCCTTCCTCCCTTTTCCATCCTCCTCCCTTTCCTTTACTTCTTTTCTTTTCCCCTGCTATCTTTCTTTCCTCCTTCCTCCTTTCATCCTCCTCCCTTTCCTTAACTCTTTTCTTTTCCCCTGCTATCTTTCTTTCCTCATTCCTCTTTTCATCCTCCTCCTTATCTTTCCTCCTTCCTCTTTTCATCCTCCTCCTTATCTTTCCTCCTTCCTCTTTTCATCCTCCTCCTTATCTTTCCTCCTTCCTCTTTTCATCCTCCTCCCTATCTTTCCTCCTTCCTCTTTTCATCCTCCTCCCTATCTTTCCTCCTTCCTCTTTTCATCCTCCTCCCTTTCCTTTACTCCTTCTTTATGCTCCTCCCTTTCCTATACTCTTGCCTTCTGCTCCTGCTATCCTTCCCTCTCCCCCCACTTCCCCCTACCGCTATCCTAACCACCACCTCCTCCTCCTCCTCCTCTTCCTCCTCCTTCCCCCTCCTCCTTCCCTTCCCCTCCTCCTCCCCCCTTCCCCTACTCCTCCCCTTCCCCCTTTCCCTTCGTGCACAATAAAACACTTGAGACTCCGACGCAACTTTTGACCAAGAAGAAAACAATAGACTCCTTTACTGGCAAGACCAGGAATGTAGTTTCTCTTTTTTTTTCTTCTTCTTCTCCGAAGGCCAATATAGCACGCCCTGAAGCACCCATCGACGCAGAAACATTATTTGGCGTACTCAGGACCCATCATCTGTTTATCCGATTACTCTTTTTTTTTTTTCCTCTCTCTCTCCCCTGTTTTTCGTGTGCCGTTGGGAGACAATTTTCCGTGTACAGTGATTAAGGGAACCTGTCTGGTTTTGCTGTGGTACGTATGTGTGTATATATACATATACATATATGTATGTATATATGTATAATTCAGAAGATAACCCCATTCATATGCAACAAGTCTACAGGGGCCCTCGACTTGAAATTCAAGCTTCCTAAGAATATGGTGTTCATTTTCTAAGAAGTTACAGAAGGTAATATGAAGTACAGAACAAAGACTTCAGTTGTTAGAAAAGAAAAAAGATATTGCATCTTTACTTGAACTATATATATATATATATATATATATATATATATATATATATATATATATATATATATATATATGACAGAGAGCAATAGTAATTCTATTTTCAAACTGGTACGTAATCGGAAGAGAAAACCTTAGTTCATCTTCCGTTTTAGTAATTTGTTAAACCCCTATGACATTTATAGAAATTAAGTAGATCTGCGTCCTGGTTGATAATGAAATTGAGACTAAACAATTGAAAACTCTTTGCTTTTATTTTTTATTTTTATTTTTTGTCAGTTCTCTGATTGTCTGTGGTGGACAAGGGCCTTGCACTCACACGCCTGGTGACATACCGCATTTAGTTTTAATAGATTGTTTTGTCAGAGTCGAGGAAAATGGCAGAGTTTGCTGAATTTTGACTCTTGTACCACAGGAATCGACGTCGTAATAAATCAGTATATTTTCATTGACAAAGCTCAACACCGTTTAAAATCGAATGCCTTATCGCGTGTGATAGCGGGTGGCTGGATTTTTATATATAAATATATGTATATAAATACTTGTATATACTGCCTTGAAATGGAAGACCGCAGTATCTGCAAAAATACAAAACTGAGAAAAATGGTCGATACTCCCTTGCCTTACTACTGATTTTGCAGATACTGCAAATGGGACCCCCTAAACAAAGCATTGAAGAATCATTCCGAAAATGTAGTAACTTGTGTATTAGTGTTTCACGAGCCCAGCTGAATGGCCTCAGAGGTCCCAGCGCTTAGCTTTTGGCCAAAATTCTATATTCCATTCCATTCCATACCATACGATTTATTACTATGCATCTCTTCCACGATTCACTGCGTTAGTAACAATACTCCAAATGATTTTGAATATTTGGCAAGTCACGGTGTTACCGATGACCTAGGGTTCTTTATTTTGCAATTCTTAAACGTATTTTGTCACCCAAAAGCTTAAAAGCATTCTATCTCGTATTGTTAAAACCCTAGGTATCGTTAGTAGGGCTTTCTATATCAGTGTATGCTTTATTGCTCGAGTTAGAATGTCGTCCTCTTGTTACTATGATTAGAGTTAAGACTGTGGTTGTTTCATTAAGAATATAATTGTTACGCCCTTCTTTGTACTTTGAATTGCTATTTCCTTTCTAGTAAATAATGCTTACTTGAACTTACATAGTACATACGAACATACACACACACATACCTTATATATATATATATATATATATATATATATATATATATATATATATATATATATACATATATATTTATATATATATATATATATATATATATATATATATATATATATATATATATATATATATATATATCTGTTATATATAATATGTGTGTGTCAGTGCGTATGTGTCTATTTTTACACATCTCACAAGATGGAATTCAGGAGTCCCCAAATTTGTAAAATTCTTCTTATCTGTAAGATCGACTGATACAAAGGCCGAAATGCATGCTCAAATAATTTTTTTTTTTTACTTGAGAAATATGTAATTTGTACTCATTCCTCGCTCTTATGAAACTCTGGGACATCGTCCACACAAACACTCAAGTTTTCATATCAGTAAATTGCAAATTTCTATTCATAACAGATAAATTGCAAATTCCCATTCAAATTTATTTTACTAAAAAAAAAAGTCTGACTCTTGAGCTTCCCTGCGTCGATGACAATCGTCGTTTCAGCGCCGATTCTCATTTAAGTAAATACTCTGTATGGGTGTTAGTGCCGTCAGTGCACTTATCTTGGTGCACTGTAGGCATTACTTAAGGTTCTTTCGCAGCGTTCCTTCGGGCCTGAGCTGCAACCCCTTTCATTCCTTTGACTGTACCTCCTTTGATATTCTCTTTCTTCCATCTGTCTTTCCACCCTCTCTAACAATTTTTCATAGTGCAACTGCGAGGTTTTCCTCCTGTTACACCTCTCAAACTTTTCTGTCAGTTTCCCATTCAGCGCTGAATGACCTCATAGGTCCCAGTGCTTGGCCTTTTGCCTAAAATCTATATTCCTGTTCCTCATCAAAATAAACCATTCAATCAGTCGAGTTAACAAAAAAGGGTTTGTTGGATATATACTTATCATCAGGTTTACGTGGGATTCACACTTGCCCGTTTTCCTAGTGTTCTGTTGCCTTTGAATTAGGGCATGGTTGACCTTGCAGACATTAAGCATAATTTGCATGCACACAATTTTATACTGTACACATTATATATATATATATATATATATATATATATATATATATATATATATATATATATATTATATATGTATATATATATTTATATAAATATATATATACATATATATATATTATATATACTGTATGTATAATATACTGTATGTTTACGTATGTATACATTCATTGAATTTTTGTCACTCATATACGCGCGTGTCTTAAATTCACAAATACCCGGGCAATCAAAGCCGACTGTTTATCACTGTTTAACCAGAAGACCCATGTTCGAATTCCGGCCGGGCAGAAACACTTTTATAAGTTATAATTCCCTTTGGACGCAGTTTATTCCCAAGGTAGAGTGAATCCGATATTAACGATAGTTGTGGCTTAATGTGTGCAAATAAAAAAACATCGCTTGTATGAAAGTTCAGACCAATATATATATATATATATATATATATATATATATATATATATATAATATATATATATATATATATATATATATATATATATATATATATGTATATATATATATATATATATATATATATATATATATATATATATATATATATATATATATATATATATATATATATATATATGCTTTGCCCAGCAACAGAATTCATCAGAGTTGAGAGAGAGAGAGAGAGAGAGAGAGAGAGAGAGAGAGAGAAAATTGGTTGCGTGAGAAAGAGAATCCAGACAGATAGAGGAAGGAAATAGGAGGTTAGGTTAAAGGGGTGAGGCGGGACGGGGGTGGGTGGGGGTGCGTGCAGCCCGTACTCTGATATATGAATGATGCATATCTCATAGCAAGTCGAAGAAAACTACAATTTTCCTCAAGTTTCTTCCATTATTGACGCCCTGCGAACGGATCGGCGTTCCGCCCTCCGAGGCGTCAGAGTCCATTCTTCCTTCTGGGTGGGGAGGAATTTCGACCTTATGGTGGATAGCGGGATAGCACTGTCTGCGCGCCGCCCGGTGCTCTCAACAGCCCTGTGGAAAGAGTTATCAGAGGCAACCGCTTCGCACGAATAACGTTTCAATAAACATGGAAATGAAAAATGTTTGTCCATGCATGAGTTGCCCGCAGGCGCGCCCTCCACCGCCTGCCTCTCTCCTTCCTCCTCCTCCTCCTCCTCCTCCTCCTCCTCCTCCTCCTCCACGTCCCCCTCCTCCCCCTCACCTTCCTATCCCTATTCCTCCCCCTCCCGCTCACCTTCCTCCTATTCCTCCTCCACCACCCCCTCCTCCTCCTCTTCCTCCTCCTCTTCCTCCTCCTCCTCGTACCTACCCACCTACCTACCTACCTACTCATTCGTCTCCTTCCCCCGTCCCCTTTTCCAAAAGTGTATTGTGCCAATAACACTATGACACTTTAACTTTGGTGCTGATCACATTTTCGACAAATTTTTGGCCGCCAAAGCACTACTGTGTACCAGAAGGGCTGGAGTGGAGTTGTGGGAGGGCGGGGGGCATGGGTTACGCTGTTTGTTGTTATAATGATTAAAAATATTGCCCGCACATATTTGTCAGCACTTGATTTTTGGGAACATGAATTTCTTTTTTGGGAGTGATGTGTAGACTTGGTTTTTATACTCTCTCTCTCTCTCTCTCTCTCTCTCTCTCTCTCTCTCTCTCTCTCTCTCTCTCTCTCTCTCTCTCTCTCTCTCTTTATATATATACTATGTATATATATATATATATATATATATATATATATATATATATATATATTTTTAAATAATATCTATATATGCATATATATACATATATATATTACATATAGGTATATAATTAAATAATATACATATATATATTATGTATATGTATATATATATATATATACTGTATATATATACATATAGACACCCACAAACACTCATATATTTGCAAAATGCATATGCATATGATTTGAATTACAAATATAGAATCCCTGTCTCTTCATATATATATATTTATATATATAATTAAATATATACATATACAGTATATATATGTATATACATATACACACACAAACATTCATATATCTGCATGAAGGTACATATGCATATGATTTGAATGACAAATATAGATTCCCTCAGGTAGAAAACAATAGCTGATGTGACAGCATTCCCACCAAGACACCAACGAACCCTTCGGGGAAAAATAAAAAATCTGTTATATCCTGACAATATTGTATCTGCTTCTTATGGCGGTGACGGACATCTTGTGGTAATGACATTTATTTATTAATATATATATATATATATATATATATATATATATATATATATATATATATATATATATATGTGAGTGTGTGTGTACTTCGATCACCTATGTTCTTTGGTGTCTGTCTGGTGTATACCATTCAGTCATTTATTTTTTACAAGTAGTTTTTATTGGGATTTCAGTATTGGACTGTACAGTGACCGGTTTATTTTTAAGAAAACGCCATTTTGAAAATGTGGTTTATGTAATTTTTTGTCGGCTGATAACCTTGAAGTTCTGACGCCCAGCATCATATGTAGAAAATCGGTTCGTTTTGTTTGGAAAAAACGAAACTAATTGGATTTTTCCATGAATTGGTTGTTATATTAAACAGGTAAAAAATGGGCCGAAGTTTCTTCGGCGCAATCGAGTTTTCTGTACAGCGCATAATCAATACGTCTATCTTCCGGTGGTTTCGGTATAATGCTGTATGAGCTGCGGCCCATGCATCTTTAACCACGGCCCGGTGGTGGCCTATCCTATATCGTTGCCAGAAGCACGATTATGGCTAACTTTAACCTTAAATAAAATAAAAACTACTGTGGCTAGCGGGCTGCAATTTGGTATGTTTGATGACTGGAGGGTGGTTGTTCAATATACCAATTTGCAGCCCTCTAGCCTAAGTAGCTTTCAAGATCGGAGGGCGGACAGAAAAAGTGCGGACAGAATAAAGTGCAGACGGACAGACAAAGCCGGCACAACAGCTTTCTTTTACAAAAAAACTAAAACAAAAATTTTCCATCTCGTTAGGGGGATAGTGCCGCCAGTGCACCTCACACGTGCACTGTAGGCATTACTTAAGGTTCTGTGGAGCGTTCCTTCGGCCTCTAGCAGCAACCCCTCTCATCCCTTTTACTGGACCTCCGTTCATATTCTCTTTCTTTCATCTTACTTTCCACCCTCTCCTAACAATTGTTTAATAGTGTAACTGCGAGGTTTTCCTCCTGTTACACCTTTTGGCGCTTGAATGACCTCATAGGCCCCAGAGCTTGGCGTTAGGCCCAAATTTTATGTTCCATTCCAAAAATTTTCTATGGAATCATTTATCCTTAGTGTGCCTTGAGACCTCGTTTTCCAATGAGGTCATTCAGGGCTTGAAAGAGAAATTACGAGTAAAAAGATTTTAAAGGTGTAACAGAAGGGAAACCTCGCAGTTGCACTATGAAACAATTGTTAGGAGAGGGTGGAAAGTAAGATGGAAGAAAGAGACTATGAACGGAGGTACGGTAGAAGGAATGTAAGGGGTTGCAGCTAAGAGCTGAAGGGACGCTACAAAGGACCTTAGATAATGCCGGCTTGCACTGACGGCACCACTTGCATTTGAATGTTAATTATGGTTGTAATATTGTTAACAGGTAATGGTTGTCGGTTGTTGGGTGGGAAGTTTTCTGATTTTCTCTCTCTCTCTCTCTCTCTCTCTCTCTCTCTCTCTCTCTCTCTCTCTCTCTCTCTAAGATATTTTATGCCTCTCTCACTTTCCTTCTCTCTTTTCCTCTGTGATCGCTTGTTATAATTTTTTCTACTTCTCAAAAAATGTCTTTTCTTATTTCTCTCTCTCTCTCTCTCTCTCTCTCTCTCTCTCTCTCTCTCTCTCTTTCCTCCTTCCAGTCTCTGTACCATTTTCCTCTCTTCTCCTCACCTCCATTATTCCCCTTTTTCCTACCCCTCTCGCCTCCTCTCCTATTTTTATCCTTTACCCTCCTCCTCCTCCTCCTCCGCCCCATCCCGTTTCTTCTCTCGTACCTCATCCCGTTCTTCTCTTGTATTCTTTTGCCATTCCCTTTCTCAGTTTTCTTCTCCTCTTCTTCTCCTCACTCATCCCTCTTGCCGTGTATACTTTTCCCTTATCCGTCTCCTCACTTCTCCTTCCCTCCCACCCTGTTTCTCTTTTATCCTCCTCCTCCCCTCCATTCCTCTTCCTGTTCTTTATCGTCATCTCCTCCATGTTTTTCTCCTGTATGCTTCTGCCCATTCCATCCCTTCCTCCCGATTCTTCTTTATCCACCTCTCCCACTCTCCATGTTCTTTTCATTATCCTCCTCCTCCTCCTCCTCCTCCTCCTCCTCCTCCTCCTCCTCCTCCTCCTCCTCCTCCTCCTCCTCCTCCTCCTCCTCCTCCTCCTCCTCTTCTCTCTTTCTTCTCTAATAGTTTTCATTTATCTTCCTCCTCAATCCTTCCTTCCACCTTGCTTCCCTCATCCTCCTCTCCTACCTCTCTTTTTTCCTTTATCCTTCTCCATCGTTCTCCCATTCCCTGTTCTTTACATTTCTTCTCCTGTCCCCCTTTCCTCCCTCCCTTCAAATTCTTCCTCATCCTCTTCTTTCCTCTCTGTTTTTTTGTCCTAATTACTCCTCACTCTTCCCTTCCACCATTTTCTTATTCCTTCCTTCCTTCCTGCCAGTGCTTCTTCTTTATCTTCTCCTCCCTCTCACCCTTTTCTCCTCCTTTATCTCCTCCTCCCTTTCTCCCTTTTCCTCTCCTTCATCTCCTCTCTCTCACCCTTTTCTCCTCCTTTATCTCTTCCTCCCCCTTCTCTCCATTTTCTTCTCCTTCATCTCCTCCTCTATCGCACCCTTTTCTTCTCCTTTATCTCCTCCATTTCTCCCTTTTCTTGTCCTTTACTTCCTCCCTTTCTCCCTTTTCTTCTCCTTTATCTCCTCCTCCCTTTCTCCTCTTTCTTCTGTGTTATCCTCTTTACTCCTCCCTCCTTCCCTCCCTCCCATTTGTTCTCATTTATTCTGCGCCTCATTCTTCCCTCACGCCCTGTTCTTCTCATTTACCTCATTCCTGTTCTTACCCTGTAGCCGCTCCTCTTCCTCACTCCCTCTTTTTCTCCTCCTCCTCCTCCTCCTCCTCCTCCTCCTCCTCCTCCTCCTCCTCCTCCTCCTTCCCCTTCCCTCCCTCCCCCTCTGCCATGTTCCCCATTCCCATCCAAGATAGACTGTAAATGCCTGTCTAGTGGTGTTGTATAGGTAAGTGAAAACATGTCAGGTTCAGACGCCGAGCTTTGAGGCTGGAGTGCCACAATCTGTGGCACTGGTGCCGAGATCCGCATGCATGCATAATGAACCTCATCTCCCTAGCATCATCATCATCATCATCATCATCAGCATCTTCATCATCATCATCGTCACTCATCATCATCATCATTATCATCATCAGCCCCGACATCGTTCTCTTTCCTCATTCGTCAACTTGTTGTTGATACGTCTTCATTAGACTACTAAACTGATGCAGCTCTCTCTCTCTCTCTCTCTCTCTCTCTCTCTCTCTCTCTCAGATCCTGACGTACAGTGTGATGTCATGTATATTTGATTATGACGTTTCGCTTTCAGATTGTACGGAGAATAGTTTTCAAGTCCTCATCTAGATGCTAATGCGATTATGCGGACAATCTCGGTAAATCAAGAGGGAATGATTTGGAGGAACAAATCCACAGTTGTTTATGGGTACATATATTTAGAAATAGATCTCTGCAGAGAGCTTTCGGGAATCTGTTATATTCCCCTTTTTCAAAGGGGAAGCGAATAGATTCCCGAAAACTCTCTGTACAGATTTATTTATAAGTATATTTGTCTCCATACATAACTGTAGAGTTGTTTCTCCATTTCAAGACTCTTGGTAATATAAGTTTTTTTTTTTTTTATTTTAGGGAATGCTATGTTTACATTAGCAAAAATCAGTTGTTTCATTTATTCAGTGAGGTATATACTACCTAACGTTTAATTTACTAAGCGGCAATTCGAAACATCAGATGTATTAAGCTAATATATATGAGAATGATCATCGTTTTTAATTCTGTATTGCAACAAATAACAGCAATTCCTGCATCTTTTCTTGCAACTGTAATTACTCTTTCTTCCTTATTTCCTGTTCCATTTTCTTATTTTCTTTAGGCCTGGGCTATGAGAGGGCATTAGTCTTCCCGCCCAATTGCCCTTTGTTCTTAAAAAGGTGTCTCTTTTCTTTTAATGTTGCGTTCATCGGGTACGTCAAGGGTGAGTCCCCTTTCGGGGGGAGGGGCAGTGCCGTCAGCGCACCTCATTTGGTGCACTGCAGGCATCACTCAAGGTTCTTTGCGGCGTCCCTTCGGCCCCTAGAAGCAACCCCTTTCATTCCTTTTACTAGACCTCCATTCATGTTCTGCCTTCCATCTTATTTTTCACCTTCTTCTAAAAATTGTTTTATAGTGCAACTGCGAGGTTTTTCTCCTGTTACAAATGACCTCATAGGTCCCAGCGCTTGGCCTTCGGCCTAAATTGTATATTCTATTCTATAAGGGTTGCGTTTCACTTCAGGTGATAAATTGTGATGTGAGGAAGTGGTTGTGTAGCTAATGAGTTGCTTTCGTGTGAATTTTGTCTTAAGGGCATCAATGAGATCTGAAATATTTATGATCGAGATGTCTTATAAACAATAAGTTTTTCGTGATGGAAGTCTCTCATGATCTAATTATTTGGTTATGAAGGCATCTAACGTTATAAATCTAGGACTTGTTGAAACGGAAATCCTTTGGCTTTTATTACTGAGAAAAATTGATATTGACGGAATTATGAAGACTGATGTATGTTCGCTCAACGTATACTTTGTGATGCATGAAGATAGTGTCTGAGAGAGAGATTATAATATTAAAATTTATAATATTATTGAAACGGTTAATGTAGGCCGTCTGGATAATTACGTAAGGGAAATCTTGATTGACAAGGGGGATATAAACATTATTTATTTTGGTGAGCCAAAATTATAGACCCCGTAAGGGGGTAGTAGTGCCGTCAGTGCACCTCATGCGGTGCACTTTAGACATTACTTAAGGTTCTTTGCAGCGTCCCTTCGGCCCCTAGATGCAACCCCTGTCGTTCCTTTTACTGTCCGTTTCCATCTCAGCGCTGAATGACCTCATAGGTCCCAGTGCTTGTTCTTTGGCCTAGATTCTATATTCAATTCAAACCAGTTCAAAGTTATAGAAGTCTGAATGTATGTTTATGCAGTTTATGCCCATTTTTGTATCCTAATGCGGTCTTATAAAATTCTTGAATGTTTAGGTATCAGGGGCTGGTTTGCAGTTATTTTTCGCCAGTATTCGAAGTTTCCTGGACAAAAATCATGTTTTGTGTTCTCTCTCTCTCTCTCTCTCTCTCTCTCTCTCTCTCTCTCTCTCTCTCTCTCTCTCTCTGAAACCTGCAGTAGGCTGCTTCGTAAACGAATAGGAAAATGATTAACAGAAATTTTAAATCCTTGCAGTTTTCTATAGTAATTCTCTCTCTCTCTCTCTCTCTCTCTCTCTCTCTCTCTCCTCCCCCCGTAGAGTAAGCTTTCGTAAGTGAGAAAATTGCTCCTGATCTGCTCGAAGTGGGTAGAAAAATCTCGAGAATGCTTCTCAATTTCTCAAGCTGGCAAGCGGTCGCTTCCTCCTCCTCCTCCTCCTCCTCCTCCTCCTCCTCCTCCTCCTCCTCCTCCTCCTCCTCCTCCTCCTCCTCCTTCCGGGGTGGTGAACTGGTTATCAGGTTGTCAATTAAGTCTTTTTAATTACGGGCGTTCGTCACAGTTTGTCCACTTCAGGCGCTCAATCAGACATCCGACCTTACCTGTTTCTAATTACGGGAAAACACAGGTGAAGGGAGAGAGAGAAAATAGCCGGAGGGGAAAATGGTGAAGAGAACGTCGCCGCTGTGTGATGGAGGGCGATTAATAGGTCACCGGATTGTTTGTTTTTGACTTTTGAAGATAATACAGAGAGAGAATTATTGTAGAAAATGGAAGGATTTCAAATTTCTGTTAATCATTTTCCTGCTCTTTTTTACGAAGCAGCCTACTGCATGGTTTTAGAGAGAGAGAGAGACTTATTGTGGAAAAATGGTAGGATTACAAATTTCTGTGGATAATTTTCTTAATTCTTTTATAAAGCAGTTTACTACAGGTATTAGAGAGAGAGAGAGAGAGAGAGAGAGAGAGAGAGAGAGAGAGAGAGAGAGAGAGAGAGAGAGAGGCTTATTATGGAAAGATGGTAGGATTACAAATTTTTGTGAATCTCTCTCCAATTCTTTTGCTAAGCAGTTGACTACAGGTATCAGAGAAAGAGAGAGAGATTGACTGATTGATATGTGGCCATTAAAACTGGTGTGACACAGAGAGAGAGAGAGAGAGAGAGAGAGAGAGAGAGAGAGAGAGAGAGAGAGAGAGAGAGCTTATTATGGAAAAATGGTAGGATTACAAATTTCTGTGAATCATTTTCCAATTTATTTGCTAAGCAGTTGGCTACAGGTATCAGAGAGAGAGAGAGAGAGAGAGAGATTGATTGATTGATTTGTGGCTATTAAAGCTGGCATGACAGAGAGAGAGAGAGAGAGACTGATTGATTGATTGATTTGTGGCTATAAAAACTGGCGTGACAGAGAGAGAGAGAGAGAGAGAGAGAGAGAGAGAGAGAGAAAGGGACTTATTAAATAGTAGGATTGCAAATTTCTGTGAATCACTTTTTTAATTCTTTTGTAAAGGAGTTTACTACATGTATTATAGAGAGAGAGAGAGAGAGAGAGAGAGAGAGAGAGAGAGAGAGAGAGAGAGAGATATTCTCCGGAAGGGCATTCACCATATAGCTAAATGTTTCTTGTTTTCATATACGTTTGTGTGGGCTGTTGCTCTTTCCTTGCACGTGAAAACTAAAAGATTGAATTCGTAGTTATGTATTACACGTAGTCCCGAAAAAAAAAGGTTTGTTGGTAAAAGTACCAAATACATAATAATAATAATAATAATAATAATAATAATAATAATAATAATAATAATATTATTATTATTATTATTATTATTATTATTATTATTATTATTATTATTATCAGCTTCTCTTTTAACTTTTTGGAATAAACTTACCATCCCATTGTCTTTTTAACAACGACGGCGACCCAGCGCATTCGTCTGACTACCATATACATAATCCTGCGTGGGCCAGTAGAGGCTCAGTGGATTTTTCATGGAATGGGGTTAAATGCTCTCTCTCTCTCTCTCTCTCTCTCTCTCTCTCTCTCTCTCTCTCTCTCTCTCCTCCCACGCTTGTGACGAGAGGGTGGTAACTGTGGTATATGTATCATAGGAACACGAAAATTAAACGAGGGTTCGCGATCACTTAAGAAAATTCATTCTTAATTTGACAAGCAATAATTAAGTTTTTTTTTTTTTTTGCCTGCTTTTGTGACTTTGTTTACAGAGGTTTGTTTAATCTCGGATTTTGTTTATAGAGGTTTGTTTCATCTCGGATTTTGTTTATAGAGGTTTGTTTAATCTCGGATTTTGTTTATAGAGGTTTGTTTAATCTTGGATTTTGTTTATAGAGGTTTGTTTCATATCGGATTTTGTTTATAGAGGTTTGTTTAATCCCGGATTTTGTTTATAGAGGTTTGTTTAATTCCGGATTTCATTTATAGAGGTTTGTTTAATCTCGGATTTGGTTTATAGAGGTTTGTTTAATCCCGGATTTTGTTTATAGAGGTTTGTTTAATCCCGGATTTCATTTATAGAGGTTTGTTTAATCCCGGATTTCGTTTATAGAGGTTTGTTTAATCCCGGATTTCGTTTATAGAGGTTTGTTTAATCTCGGATTTGGTTTATAGAGGTTTGTTTAATCTCGGATTTTGTTTATAGAGGTTTGTTTAATCCCGGATTTTATGGCAAGACTGAAGAAATGAATAACTGTTGAAATAAAATGTCTCTTCAGTCATTTTTGAGCGATTAGATTTCTCTGCCGTCTCTTTCACCTGCATGGTTATAATTCATAGTATTTGTTTTTATACTTTTTTTATCATGTAATTTTTATTGTTGATAGAGTGAAATTGGAATTTTTTTAAGGTCACTCGATTTGTTGAAAATTCGCTTTGATGGAAAGTAACATTAAAAACCCATTCGTATGGGTCCACTTTATCTTCCGTACAGTTTATGACGAATGACTGAGAAAGTGATCGGGCGTTTACCGAAGCAGAGTACATTCCAGATATAGAAAATACTAACTGTATAAAAAAAAAGTACATTCCAGTTATAGAAAACACTAACTGTTATCGTTCGCAGCTGACAGTTTAATGGAAAACCATTTTCAGTTTCCCGTAGGGGGGGAGGGGGAGGTTATTGCCGTCAGTGCACCTCATGCAGTGCACTGTAGGCATTACCTAAGGTTCTGTGCTGCGTCCCTTCGGCCCCCAGCTGCAACCCCTTTCATTCCTTTTACTGTACCTCCGTTCATATTCTCTTTCTTCCATCTTACTTTCCACC
>NC_089779.1:12039403-12069403 GCF_040412425.1 Macrobrachium rosenbergii | reverse complement strand
ATATATATATATATATATATATATATATATATATATATATATATATATATATATATATATATATATATATATATACACTAGATTTTTGGATGCTAAAGGTTTATGTTAATTTAATGTTGAGTCGTAATGCTTGGTGATTTGTGTATTAAGAAGGGGCGTAATAATCGGTGTTTTAGGCAATATATGAAATGCTATACGGTGGGTAGTTGCTTTTGTGCACTTCGTCAGTAACTATTTTTCGTAATGTTTTTGTGGTTTGAATTGGTACTTACTTATTGTAATTAAAGTACTTTAAATTTTAATGCGAATTTTTACTCAGTCTCCATATACGATTTCTCTCGTGCATACACATTTTGTTATTTTTATATAGCAATATATATATATATATATATATATATATATATATATATATATATATATATATATATATATATATATATATATATATATATATATATATATAGTATGTGTGTATGCAGTAGTATATCATAAAAGTAGGGCAGTAACGCACGGCGCTTGAAATTATCGCCTGCAGCAGCTCTGAAATCCTCAGATTCCTGTATTTTCAATGGTATATATCCTTCAGTAACGGAACACCCATGACTTGGCGATCACGACTCGAGTCCACTGTAAAAATCACGAATAACGCGAAATTTAAAATTTAAGTGACGTATCACAAAGAAGAAATCCGCAGTGAATCACAAATCAAAGACCTGTTTTAAATATTAATTTATAAGATATTTTCATTTCTCCGGTTCTTTTTTATGCCTTCAAAGTATAATATTCTTTTGTCTTATTAGTTACTTAATTTGAGTTTTTTCTTGAATGTTTACTTAAGTTATATGTGATGAGCTTCGTCAGTTGCGTACCTCATTCAGTAATATAGTGCTGATGTTATATCTTTAATACTTGGTAATGAAAATATTTGAATTATGAGGATACATTATTCCATAAAACTTAATCATTACAGACTTTAAATGTAGTCGTGTGTACATCCTTTTTGTTTTTTTTTCTCTCTTTGCAAAGTTATGAAATAATATCTTGAAACATTTGAAAAATGGCGCCGCAAGAATTTAATAACGTTAGACGCTGACAAGTGTAACCTTTGGATGTGCCTTCATGGAATTTCATTTAGTCTCACTTTTGTAATTGCTGGTTTGTGGCTAATTAAGTAGGAAATGACTCTTTTCGGTAGGGGGGAGTAGGGAGAGATTGCCTTTGTTTGTTTGTTCTTGTCGAATGTTCAGATATTTTGAAAATAATGGATTGAAGTGAAATATTAAAAAAAATATTTTTTTAAATAATGGATTAGAGCAAAATATTAAGAATTTATTTTTTAAATAATGGATTAAAGTAAAATATTAAGAATTTAATTTTTAAGTAATGGATTAGAATAAAATATTTAAAAAAACATTTAAAAAAATGGATTGGAGTAAAATACTAAAAAACATTTAAATAACGGATTAGAGTAAGATATTAGAAAATATTTTGTTTAAATAATGGATTAGAGTAAAATATATAAAAAAATTAGAAATAATGGATTAGAATAAAATATTAAAAAAGAGAATATCCTTCCGTCGAATGTTTTCACAATCATGACCGATACTTTCAAAAGTCGATTTTTGGGATTATTGCCGTGAAACGAACGACTTTAAAAATAAAGTATAAGAAATAAATTATCAAAATAAATCATTTCAAAGACAGATACAAAGGAAGAGAATCATTTCACCGTCCGCCTTTTGGAAAGATGCACCAGTAATTCGCACCCGAAAAAAAGCCAGCCTTTCCTCTTGGGGACGAAACTGATTACAGAAACAGATAAAATATACATTTTCTTCTGACTCGACCTTTTCGAAACATGTACCATTAATTTGCACTAGACTGTTTCCCCCCCCCACAACCTCCTCCTCCCTCGTCGCCCCTCCCACCCCCTCCCCTGCCCACCATGTGAGGTTAGTGGGTCGCTGGGACCTCCTCCCACTTCACAACGCTCAAGATAACACATTCTTTCCCGCCCCTCACCTCTTTTCGCTCTCTCTCCACCTCCTCCTCTCTTCCTTTCGGTCTGGGAGTCTCTCTTCTATTCGCTTCAGACCGTCGTCTTAGTAAATCTAGAAAGAATTGAACTGTTTACGGCGTAACATACGCGCCCTGGCTGTTCAAGAGAAGACGGCAAGAGTTTGGTCATTTGCGGAGAGATCAAGATGCAGCCTCAAATGGCGGCGTGGAGTACCTCCTCCCGCCGGGACGAGACAAAATGGAACGGGACGAACGCCTGCGAGACGCCCCTGGATGGGATACTCCTTGATAAGTTAATTAAAATTGTATTCATCTATCCACTGGTGGTATCATCCGCCGCCGCCCCATTTTGTCAGACACACGCTCAAAACTTTACAAGAGTCTTTGAGATTCACAGACGAAAACATTTGGACACGGATTTTACAGTCTCGAGAGCGCTGCTCTGCTGCTTCTGCTTCTCCCGCTCGTCGCTCGCTCCGATAATTTACGTTTCTCGGCGAGGTCCTCTTTCATTATTGATCTCCCCTTATACCCACCCCCTCCCCCATTCTTCCCCCTCCTCCTGTAAGGCCTTTGTGCGTGTTTAATGCAACATTTAGTTAATCCCTCGTGCATTTTGTCCGTCCTCCTTTCCTTCGTGCAAGATAGGAGAGTTCGTCTTGGCGAAGGAGTCCGGCGCAAGCGAAAGAAATACGGTGGAATGTTGATGGAAATCCATTTAAACGGTTCAGGATTGCATTTGCAAAAGCCTGCAACTCGCCCGGTTCAAGGGGCCTTCGAGGCGCCAACGCAGATATAGACTAATTTTGCTCGACAATACTGTATTAGATGTAAGAATGGGGTCGGAAAAGGACCCACGAGGTTGTCGAACGGGGTTGGGTTGGGGGTGGAGGCTAGGGGATTACGGGTAGGGGTGTAAGGGAGGATTGAGGACGTCTCTTCGTGGGGACGATACAAAGAATGGATTGGAAAAGAAAGAGAGAGGCGGTAGACAGCAAATGATAAAACAGTCCTTGCGTGAATTTGAATAAGAAATAAGGAGGAGGGGATTTTGAATACTCGAGGAAGCATCTTTTGTAAATGGTAGGAGGTCTGCCGCTTTCGACTTTTGTTTCGTTTCAGTAATTGAAATATTTAGTGGTGTTATTATGAAACGTACCCAGTGTTTTTCATAGAAGCAGAGCAAAGGTATGTTATTCATAAGTAAGATTTGCACCTAATATTTTTCTCAGAAGCAAAGCAAGGGTAAGTTATTCGTAAGTAAGATTTGTACCTAATATTTTTCTCAGAAGCAAAGCAAAGGTATGTTAGTCATAAGTAAGATTTATAACTAATATTTTTCACGGAAGCAAAGCAAAGATATTTATTCATAAGTAAGATTTGTACCTATTATTTTTCACAGAAGCAAATCAAAGGTATGTTATTCATAAGTAAGATTTGTACCTAATATTTTTCACAGAAGCAAATCAAAGGTATGTTATTCATAAGTAAGATTTGTACCTAATGTTTTTCACAAGCAAAGCAAGGGTATGTTATTCATCAGTAAGATTTGTACCTAATATTTTTCACAGAAACAAAGCAAGGGTATGTTATTCATAAGTAAGATTTGTACCTAATATTTTTCACAGAAGCAAAGCAAGGGTATGTTATTCATAAGTAAGATTTGTACCTAATATTTTTCACAGAAGCAAAGCAAGGGTATGTTATTCATAAGTAAGATTTGTACCTAATATTTTCACAGAAGCAAAGCAAAGGTATGTTATTCATAAGTAAGATTTGTACCTAATATTTTTCACAGAAGCAAAGCAAGGGTATGTTATTCATAAGTAAGATTTGTACCTAATATTTTTCACAGAAGCAAAGCAAGGGTATGTTATTCATAAGTAAGATTTGTACCTAATATTTTTCACAGAAGCAAAGCAAGGGTATGTTATTCATAAGTAAGATTTGTACCTAATATTTTTCACAGAAGCAAAGCAAGGGTATGTTATTCATAAGTAAGATTTGTACCTAATATTTTTCACAGAAGCAAAGCAATGGTATGTTATTCATCAGTAAGATTTGTACCTAATATTTTTCACAGAAGCAAAGCAAAGGTATGTTATTCATAAGTAAGATTTGTACCTAATATTTTTCACAGAAGCAAAGCAAAGGTATGTTATTCATAAGTAAGATTTGTACCTAATATTTTTCACAGAAGCAAAGCAAAGGTATGTTATTCATAAGTAAGATTTGTACCTAATATTTTTCACAGAAGCAAAGCAAGGGTATGTTATTCATAAGTAAGATTTCATTAAAGGAAAAATTAAACAAAAAACAAAACCATGGTAAAGGAAACGGGGTTAGGGAATTATCGAAACGCTCAATGATATGGAGGGGAAAAAAGTTAAGTATACCTTAGTTTAACCAGACCACTGAGCTGATTAACAGCTCTCCTAGGGCTGGCCCGAAGGATTAGACTTATTTTACGTGGCTAAGAACCAGGTGGTTACCTAGCAACGGGACCTACAGCTTATTGTGGAATCCGAGCGACAATATAGCGAGAAGTGAATTTTTATCACCAGAAATAAATTCCTCTTATTCTTCATTGGCCGGTCGGAGATTCGAACGCGGAGCCAGCAGAGTGCTAGCTGAGAACGGAATCCACCCGTCCAATGAGGAACTGACATGGTGTGAGAGGGCAAACAGAGCAAAGTGGAAAGAAGGGGAGGAGGTGACGAGAAGGATGATGATGATGATGATGATGATGATGAGAAGGAGAAGGAGAAGAAGATGGAAGAAAAAAAAAAAGAGACAAGGACTCGCATATTATTCTTTTTGTGTGCGTATAATCAGCTTCATTATTACAATTTTCTGCGTTTGAAGTTCGGACCTCGAGGGCACATTCAGAGGTGTCATGGGATGAAGGAGTCATCATTGTTTGCGTTGCGCTTGTTTCGGCGATTTATCGATTCTTCTTTGTTGAGCCTCAATGGACCAAACCTTCAGCACTTGGGTGTTTTAGGACAGGGCCCTGAGAGGGCCACGGAGGGAGGAGGGGGGAGGCGGGAGGGAGGGTCCTTCCCCTGGAAGAAGAAGGAGCGAGTGCCGTACTTAAGATTTCTAATGATCAGATGGGTCTTCGAGCTGGATCGAGTGGGACCCTTTCAGCGCTATCCGTGACTTTGTTATTGGTTTTCTTGCATTGTTCATGCGGTCTTGGAGTGACGTCATGCTTTTCTGGGTGTGGTAAATATAACTAATTTGAGCTTAATTATTCGCTGATTAGATGGCCCGGTACGGGGGTTGTCGCTAATGAGGTGGTTTTCCCACCGTTTCGGAAATTAATGTTCAGTCTTATTGTGACGGTCTTATCGAGTAGATTGATAAGCATAATTTTCGTCTAATACTTATTGATGATATAATTACCGCTAGGAATGAAAGCCTTTGTTTAAATACCGTTAATTTGATTACAATTCTTGGGAATGTTTAGAGGTAGTGTAGTGATATGGTGTTTGAAATGAGGTCTCAGCATTGAGACTTATAATTCTCCACCAGTACATCTTTCATTTGGCCACACTTGCATAACATAGTGTACAAACGCCTCTCTCTCTCTCTCTCTCTCTCTCTCTCTCTCTCTCTCTCTCTCTCTCTCGTCACTGAATGATTTTTTATTAATGTGGCAACTTTTTTTTTCTCAGAATTAATCCGTAATTGACATCCGACCATCCTTTGCGTATATTGTACTTCTGCAGCTGTTGAGACACACTACAAGAAATGAAAATTTTCCCGACAAAACAAACAAAATTTAATAGACGTAAAATTACCGAGAGACGAGGGAAGTCATTTAAGACTTGGACTCTGTCGCTTCCGTTTTGTGAGATCTTCCTGATGGCGTCCAAATAGCCGAAATTGATAGTGAATTCCGTGCCAGTCTTTCTGTTTGCAATACGTGAACATTATATTAAAAAATATGCTTTGACCCAGAGAAACTGAATATTTCCCCAACTCGTACATTTGTTAATAATGAACGAAAGTGACACATCAGCGAATTGTTCGATTAATTTTGATTTTACATGTAACGGGCTCCAAACGACATTTGCACCACAGTAATTTTACTTAGATTCCTTCTTTCTAATGAACACCATATTCTTTGGTCAGTGGCCCCTGTCGGGTTTTTCCATGTGAATAGGATTCATCTTCTGAATAATAATGAATGATAATTTCTTGTATTTTGGCCAGAATTAGAAAAAGGCATTAGGTTACAGCCCCTGTGGGCCTTTGCTGTCGAAAATTCTGAATTCCGAGAATTTTCTCATTTCTTCAAGAGATACAACGATGTTTAGGTACCGTAGAAATGTCATTTGTGGTGAGCGTGGATACTCTTGCAAAATGTTTTTTTCGCGTTGTCTAAAAACAGACCGAAGAAGAAAATCGTGTGCTAATGCATTTATGTTTATGTTTATGTTTATGTACATTTAGGTACAGTCAGAGTCTTGCGATGCCTGTTTTAACTTTCTCTTTTATTGAAAATGTGATCATCAGCGTTTTTACAGGAGACTACGAATTATGCTTTACTTATGCGATACAGGACGACAAAAGTGTATCAAGCACAAGTGCGAACAGGTGCACGTAAATGTAAATTTCATACACGTGGAAATATTCATGCTGTGTTTACAGGAGGCAGGATGTATATTTCTGCCTTTGTTTGTAAAAGACAGCTGTCTCCAGAATATTAATAGCGAAGAAAAGCAAGATACGATTTTTTTTGGGTCTTTATGTTAAAAAAAATTGTCCTAAAGTATTGTTATTGCTTCAGAATTAACGTTTTTGAGTATTGAAGGTTGAAAATAAAATAATTTTTATGATTTTATTTTTCAGTTAAGTCACTACTTCGAAATTTAAGTTTTTGAGCTTTGAAGGCTAAAATTGAAATCATTTTTATGATGTTATTTTTAGTAAGTTACTACTTCAAAATCGAAGTTTTTAAGGTTTGAAGGTTAAAAATAAAATAATTTTTATGATTTTATTTTTAGTAAGTTGCTACTTCAAAATTGAAGTTCTTAACTTCCAAAGGTGAAAAATGAAATCATTTTGATCGACGCAACAATTGGCGATTGAGCAAAACGATTTTCTTCCCTGACGAAAACCTTCGGAGGAACCAATTAGGCGGCGTATGATTTTCCATTGTATGCGAGGGTCGTTCTCGGACCTCTGAAGGTAATAGTTGTTGTAGTAGTTGTTGTTGTTGTTGTGAGACAAACCCTTTCCCGACCAACTATCCACAAACTATCAGAGGGAAGTGGCTGCTGGTGCCGCTCTCGCCACCCACAAAGTAGTATCATTTCCTCCTCTGACTCCAGATTGATCAGGGGCATGAAGTGCTTGGGGAGAGAGGTCAGGAGAGGCCTGGACGGTGTCCCACACAATGGGACTTTCCCTCACCCCAATCTCTCGTCGAGACACACTCGCTCGCTCACTTCTGCCTCCCCCTTCCTCCTCCCACCCCACCTCCTCCACCCCTCCCATGTGTCCTTCACAAAACCAGAGTTTCTGTTGCCTGCCGCTCTCGGTGCTGGTGGCACTGTGGTTGGCCCTCTGCGTCCTCTCCGGATGCTACTCTGGGGGATTGGGTTAAGGGTGCCACTATGCCCATCTCGCCTCTCTGACCCCTCCCCTACTCCTAAGGCCCTTCCTGCCCCCCCTAACCCCCAAAACCCCAGGGTCCTCCGTACACTCGTTTATGCTTGACTACCTCCACGAGGTCCACCTCTTGATTGTGATTTTGACGCTGCTGCCGATGGCATTGTTCTTCTTCAGGGTCTTCTTCTTCTGCTTCTTGTTATTGACGGTGCCCTTGTAGTAATAGTTTAGTGACCTCGTTCTGTTTGTGGTTACTGAAGGCCGGGTGTGTTGTTGGAAATATATTCCAGGCCCCGTCCTCCCTCCCTCCCTCCCTCCCTCCCTCCCTCTCTTCCTTTTGACTGTTGATGATGGAATTCTCGGCCGCGGCTGGTTTTCGGTTATCGCTGGAATCAAGCCTTTGTGGGTCTTTGCAGTGCATGTGACACAACCATATATGGATAAAGATTTATTTCTGTAAATACACGAGCGCGCGCTCACACACACACACACACACACACACACACACACACACACACACACACACACACACACACACCCAAATATGTGTGTGTGTGTGTATGCATTCTCTCGCTTATGTGTGTATGTATGTATGTAAAGTCATCAGGCGTTTCCCATTCCTTTTGCCGAATGAATAAAGGATGGAGTTTCTTGTGCAGAAGACTTCCTCAACATCAGCCGCTAAACATACGTACTTAGAAGGCTCATAATTAACCCTCTCCACATTCTGCTACGCTTATTATTATGACTCTGAAAAAAATAAGGAAAATATTAGGCTATTTTCTTGATAAATAAGAGGAAGCAAATTGATGCATTTCAACTTGAGTAGATTTAAAAGCCTGGCCGCACCCACTTAACCCAGAAGTTAGGGCAAGTTTTTTTCACATCGGCGTTGGCTGTTAAAAAAATATCACTTAGAGAATTCGAACGTAAGCCAGGAAGCCTTCCATGATTTTTGATGTCCAGAAGACATGAGATATAACTTAGGCGATAAGGCTAAAAATGGGACACTGTCCTGTGAAGGATCTCCCGTAATTATGGATTTAACGGCTTTCCTCTAAAAGAGAATCCATAATCCCTTTTAAATTTCTCGAGTTAAGACTTCCGTGTAGGTATTACTGGTTGTATGATTATATAAGCCGTGTGATTTGATTTTATGACATTTCGGCTGCCACCCAAGACCGTGGCACTGTTGCCCATTTAAATCTTAAGACAGTGAAAAGGAGTTGGAGTGGTTGGATAGGAAGATAAAGCGATGCAGACAGTAAAGAAGATGCAATGCAAGGATCTAAAGGTCAAACTTGGAGAAAACCTCGCTGCTCCACTAAGAAGGAATAATTAAGAGAGGGTGGATAGCAAGACTGAAGAAAAGAAGCTGGAACGGAAGTACAATACAAGGCTAAAAAGTTGATGGTAGCAAGGGCCGGTTTTGCAAGCCGTGATTTGTTATCTTAACTTGAGACTAAGGAAAATTTGTTTGGTTGACATAAAAGCTGCTATTGCATGCAAGCCATGCTTGATGAATGTAATACATATTAGAACAAGTAAATCGTTCTTTCCACAGTATTTCATGTTTTACGAAGCGTTTAATAGGGCTCGCTAGTTTTGTAAATCTCAGGACCTTACCAGCTCTGTTTACAAAATTTTTGTCATTTTGAAGATTAACAACCGGGCGTTGGAAGGGATTCATTAATTTACACAGAAATGATTTATGGATTCAGAGTTATATATTCTAATCAAATAAAGAAAATTATCTTGAAACCCATGTCATAAAAACAGATACTTTTCACATGCAAATGCCTGTAAACTGGTCAGCCATGACGTAATATGAAAATAAAATCATAAAATCATAAATATTATTTCAATTTTAGCCTTCAAAGCTCAAAAACTTAAATTTCGAAGTAGTGACTTAACTGAAAAATAAAATCATAAAAATCATTTTATTTTCAACCATCAAGACTCAAAAACTGTAATTCTGAAGCAATAACAATACTTTAGGACAATTTTTTAAAAATATGAATGGTTTACCATGAATCTTGTGACCTGAATCCTACTTTTGTTTTTTATCACTGCTTTTTAATTTACGAATAGTTGTTCGGTAGTAATCGATATGATTCAGATGTCGTCACATAACAAAACTGTCACTTTGTTGACAAATTTGTTGTTTATTTTCATTTGCAAACTATCGATAGTAAAGCAAGTCTCTGCCCTTTTATTTAAAATTTTCAAGATTAATTTATACTAGACATTGTTTTAATTCTGACTGTCATGGGCATGTGGGGGGACCATCACAGATTCTGAAGAAAGTTTCAGTCGCTACAGTTTTGACTGAGCACCATTCAGAACCGAGACCCATAAAAAGGCGCATTTTTACGTTTACCAAATGAGAGTAATGATAATTAAGGAACTTTTTCTGTGGATAACATGTAATGCACTTGAGCTGGAAACACTATACAGTAGTTTCATAGCTATACCTCTCTCTCTCTCTCTCTCTCTCTCTCTCTCTCTCTCTCTCTCTCTCTCTCTCTCTCTCTCTCTCTCTCTCTCTCTCTCTCTGAAGCCACTCTAGATGTTGCCTCTGTAATTTTTTTCTTACAAAGGCATTAACTTACGGGGTTTTATGCCTTTGCAAGTTTTTTTTTACAAAGGCATTAACCTACGGGGCTTTATGCCTCGTCAGAGGTTGCTTTTGCAAGTTTTTTTTTGCAAAGGCATTAACTTTATGGGGTTTTACGCCTCGTCAGGGGTTGCCTTTACAAGTTTTTTTTACAAAGGCGTTAACTTACGGGTTTGTATGCCCGTGCAAGTTTTGTTTTATAAAGGCATTAACTTACGGGGTTTTATGCCTTTGCAAGTTTTTTGTACAAAGGCATTAACTTACGGGTTTTATTCCTATGCAGATTTTTTGTACAAAGGCATTAACTTACGGGTTTTATGCCTTTGCAAGTTTTTTTACAAAGGCATTAACTTACGGGGTTTTATGCTTCGTCAGAGGTTGATTTTGCAAGTTTTTCTTTGCAAAGGCATTAACTTATGGGGTTTTACTTCTCGTCAGAGGTTGCTTTTGCAAGTTTTTTTTTTGCAAAGTGATTAACTTATGGGGTTTTACGCCTCGCCGGAGATTGCCTTTGCAAGTTTTTTTTACAAAGGCATTAACCTACGGGTTTTACGCCTCGTTAGAGGTTGCCTTGCAAGTTTTTTTTACAAAGGCATTAACTTATGGGGTTTTACGCCTCGCAAGAGGTTGCCTTTGTATATTTTCATTCGTGACGCAAGTCAAATACATAGTCAACCATTTATATACATACATACATACATACATACATACATACATACATACACACATGCATACATACTGTACATATACATGTGTATGTATTTATGTACAATCTATGTACAGTTTATTAATCAGTCTCATTGCGCTGATTTTTAACCTACAAAGACACTTCCATTTATCTGACTTTGTGTCAAGACCGAGCGAATACAATTTATTAATTTATCACGTGAGCTGTATAAGAAAGCCTTTCATAGAAGAATTAATTACAGTAAATTAATTACTGAATTCCTTACAGTAATATGTAATGACTTACAGTAAAGCGAAGAGTTGTAAAAATCCCAATTACGAAACGGCTGTTCAATTTGATTTCCAATTCATTTACAATTCACCTTCCTGACAACCACGATCTCCCAGCAATCATTTCATACTGCAACTACGAGACTTTCCTCCTGTTACACCTTTCAGACCTTTTACTGTCAATTTCCGTTTCAGCGCTGAATGACCTCGTAGGTCCCAGTGCTTTGCCTTTGGCCTAAATTCTATATTCAATTCAATTCAGTTCCGACAACCGCAAATATACACGCACTTGACGCCGGTGGTCTATTCGTGTCGTAATGAAGGCAGGGATTAGATCATCAGAGACTGTTTTATCATCATCAATGTATATTGTCTTACCACCGTGTGGTTTACTTCTCTCAATTTGATATCAGTAAGACACCATTATCAATATGACTATATTATACTCAAAGAAACTGATTCAATAGTATCAAGGATTAACTATCACAGGAATGACTTAGCGAAAGGGGTCAACTGAGCAAAGGAAAGAAAGGAATACACTTATTCCAAAAAAGTTATGCAGAGAGAGAGAGAGAGAGAGAGAGAGAGAGAGGCGAAAAAAATGCACAGTCACGTCACGCTAGAAAGGTTTAAATTACTTTAGCTATGAGAATATGGTGTTTCAAACTATAGTGTGTTGTGCGTTATGCGCAGAAAAAGTTACTTGATTATTATTCTCGTTCGGTAAACGTTCTTCCGATTGTTTGGCGACTTTATTTCCACAGGCAGCTCGACACCGGGGCATTAGCCGCTACTCCCCGTAAGCGGATAGTGACCTTCAGTGCACCTCACGTGGTTCACTGTAGGCATTACTTAAGGGTCTTTGCAGTGTCCCTTCGACCGTAGCTGCAACCTCTTTCTTTCCTTTTACTGTACCTCCGTTCATATTCTCTTTCTTCCATCTGACTTTCCAATTGTTTCATAGTGCAACTGCGGGGTTTTCCTCCTGTTACACCTTTAAATCTTACAGTCAGTATCCCTTTCAGCGCTGAATGACCTCATAAGTCCCAGCGCATGGTCTTTGACCTAAAAATCCCATATACCATTAGCCGCTACTTCGTGGAGCTGCCCGTTAAATCCTTATCTTGAGCTCACCGCGAAATGTACCGAAATACATGACGGGAACTATACATGGAATGTTCACTAACGGGTAAAATGCCCAGATGCTGTGGGAGTAATGTATGTGAATAATGACTTTTACTGATTAACAAGGGAAAAAGTAAGTAACAGTTGACCATGACTAGCACTGGGCAGAACTTCCAGTTTACAAAACCGATAGGCAAGGAAGAATATTAATCCAAGTTGACTTATGGCAATTTCTGGAAGACTCTCTCTCTCTCTCTCTCTCTCTCTCTCTCTCTCTCTCTCTCTCTCTCTCATAAATTCGCCTATCTATAACTATGCCGACCCTTTATACCATAGCCGTGAATCAGCCAGTCGTAAGTACATATAATTTTGAGGAATCCTGACATGAAGTGACTTCAAGAACAGAAGACGAGAGGCTGTTTGTTCAAGTGCTTTCAAGCTTAAAATACTTACGGAGTTGTTTTATTTTATTATTTTTTGTAACTCCAAGCTCCTAGTGTGATTAGTTATTTAGGAAAAGGTTTTTGTGACCCTTAAAGACCTGGGGCTTTGGGGGTCAAGAATATATTCTTGGGGACTGGAAATAATGATTTTGCGGATACTAGACTCAAAAGCGTAGTACTTTGAGAGCGGAAAATGTTCTTTATGATCTGTAAGAGGCTCTCTTCTTTTTCTGAGTCCAAATTTATTTTAATTACTTAAAATGATTTAAATTGGGGGTTTTTGTGTCCTAAGTTGTCAAGTGTTATTTCTTTAGTTCTCTCATATCAGTTGAAATCATGATTGATGAAGGGAAATTCTCCCATGTATTATATTTGTTAACAGAAATCATGGAGTCAGTTCTTAAATTCTGTGTCATAATAAGAAGTAAACCGCATACCTCTCTCTTTAAACCCATTGTGCCTTTGATGACGTAATTGTCGGTTAGGTAACTAGTTATCAGTCGACTGTTCCGGGGTGCAGCCTGGAATGAAGAGGAGAAGAGAAAAGAGAGAGAGGAAATAAATAGCAGACGTGATCCGACACTTCTTTCAAACCATATACCATCATTATCATAATTAAAAGTGCGAGGGGGGGGGTGACTGGACGAAGTAATCCTCACCCCACCGAAGTAGAACCATTCCTCTCTCTCTCTCTCTCTCTCTCTCTCTCTCTCTCTCTCTCTCTCTCTCTCTCTCTCTCTCTCTCTCTCTCTTCGCGTGTGAATGCAAAGCGTTACATTTGGCTGGAAGAAAGGACTTGAAGCAGGTGGAAATCTTGAAAAGTGAGGCGTTCCGCATGACGATTATACACTGAAAAGAAATTACTATTTATTACACTGTAATTATTTGTTCACTTCCCTCCTCGCCACTTCACCTTTCTTTAGTGCAGTAGAGACCACTTCAAATGTGAGGGGTTAAACAGGGACTCCGTATTTGACAAGCGTCGCATGTTTTTCGGGGGAGGACGGGTCCGGAAGTGGTGCTTCTCTCGACTCCTTTTCCGCCGACCGTGTTTTGCCTCGCTGGAAGTTTTCGTGTGATTTGTTTTGCTTCACATGTATGTGAAAACATTAATTAATCCTGTGCCTGGCAACGGAAGGGGGGGAGGGGAGAAGGGGTCGGTGCCAAAAATTCTGACAAGTTTTGAGGAGCGCTTCAGAACCCAGTGCTTGAAAGCACGTGTAATTATCATTAACGTCATTATCGAGGTTTTAATTAGAAGTGCATTGTGTTCAACGCTGTGATAAAGTATATAAGGTCTAAGCTGTATAGTCGATTTATGCGAATATGGTGGGGCTGTCGGTGGAATCTAATCAATTGGACAGTAACTCCAAATTTCCTTGAGCCGCGGCCCCCTGCACGTCATTCCGGCAAAATATTTCCTTTCTCTCTCGCCATTGAAAGAAAGCAATAGGAGGCGACTCGGGCGTTGAATATCTGCATAAAGTAATGAGTGCTTTTCGCAGCAGCAGCAGCAGCAGGTCAATAAATGTTCAAAATAGTCGAGCGCATTGCCGAAAAATGGAATAATAGCGAGGCGTGTTCGCGAGCCGTCAATCAGCCTGGCGAGTTTCCAGTATTATAATGTTTATGCCAATACCTTTTCTTAGCCTTCCATGTAGTGCGAGTGTCCTCCAGTGCCGTTGGTAATAGGTAAGTTTCTCGCCTTGCTGGGTCTAAGGGCCCGGCCGCGTAAGGGGCCATCCGCCCTAGGGGAAGGTGGACGGAGATCCCGAGGAACGCCGCTGGAAATATGACCTCTAACGGCATCCGGCTGATGAGGCCACGGGCGCGTCACTCTCGCGTCCGCCTGAATACCTCCCGGCTTAGTTTCCGTAGTGGAGTTTAACCCAATGAGCGAGAGAAGGAGCGAGAGAGAGAGAGAGAGAGAGAGAGAGAGAGAGAGAGAGAGAGAGAGAGAGAGAGAGAGAGAAAGTTTTAAAAGTTGCCTCGAAAAAGCCACACGAAGGTTAAACCTCCTCGGTTTTCCGGCCGGAAGGACGCCAATGGCCGAGTTGGAGGAAATTTTATCGAAATGAATATGAAGAGTGAGTTATATTATTTCTCATGCCTCAGGTGTGGCTTTATTGCCGTCGGAGAAATATAGGAGAAGTGGAGCACCTCTTGTTCCCTACGAGGACCTTCGGGGCTTAATTGATGGAATTAATAAGTTATGAATATAAGTATTTCCTCGGGTAAATAATGTCCTGATTGGCGGCTCTATTCTAAATCACTGATGGACTGTACGCTGGGACTCCACGGCACTATTAAAAGTCATGGCGTTAGGTTGCTTAATATATATATATATATATATATATATATATATATATATATATATATATATATATATATATATATATATATATATGTATGTATATATATATGTATATATATATATATATATATAATATATATATATATATATATATATATATATATATATATATATATATATATATATATATATATATATATATATATATATATATATATATATATATACATAATACATAGATTTGGTAACTGCGCTCATAATACTTAGGCACATGTATATGCATATGAAAACGTATAAAGAAAACAAATCGTTTATGCACCGAATGCTTTGAATATTACACTCACCGTAAAGACTGGTTCGGGTTCAATTTTGTGGCAGACGAGTGTACTCTGGAATTTATGACTGAAAGAATTTGGAACCTCGACGGAACCTCTGTTCTTTGAGGTGAAGGCTTATTTTAGCCTTTTTACTTTGTATGTAATGCTAAAGGGTCCAGTAAGCGTTGTTAATTAAACTTTTGGGGGAGTATTCGAATAGTACAATGTTACGCGCCATTGTAGTTTAAACATTTTTATGTGAGTTACTTCAAATATTTATACCTAAAGCATTATATTGTAAACATTTATAAGTGAATTACTTGCAAATATTTATTCTTAAATATTATAGTTTACACATTTATTCTTAAGCTTTATAGTTTAAACATTTATAAGCGAATTACTTCTAATATTTATTCTTAAGCATTATAGTTTCAGCATTTATAGGTGAATGACTTGCAAATATTTATTCTTAAACATTATAGTTTAAAAATTTATTCTTAAGTATTATATTTTAAACATTTGTAAGTGAATTACATCAAATATTTATTCTTAAGCATTATAGTTTAAACATTTATAAGTGAATTACGTCAAATATTTATTCTTAAGCATTATAGTTTAAACATTTATTCTTAAGTATTATATTTTAAACATATATAAGTGAATTACGTCAAATATCCCATTATCTGTAGCGCCGATAATTTGTAGAATTTACATCTTAAACCACATTTACATTGATGAAACTGGAAATTTTGATTGAATTCGTATGACAAAACGTATATATAAGTAGTTTCTCATGCCATAATATCCGTGATAGAATCGGTATTTTGAATTAGTTTCTTATCCTATAAAATCATTGGGTGAACTGAATAAGGTTCTTCCAAAGTAATTTCAGTTGTGGAGTAAAACTGCTGTATCCCATAATTTCAGTGACGCACCCGATATTTTGGATTCATTTGCCATGCAGTAATAAATATTTCAGTAATTGAACCGATGGTGATTTAGTTTCCGATTCTAAAATATCTCCAGTGGAAGCACAGTAGTATGTTGAAGTGGCTTCGTCAGCGGAAACGGTACGTCAAGTTAATTCAAGGTATTGTGTAATAGTGATGAAGAAACTGACACTGCGTCACTGTGCTTCGTTCACGATAGGTTCACTGAACACTGACGACTGCAGGGTGTAAGGTTTAGGCGTCATTGTGCGAGAAGTCTCGCGATCCTCTCCTTTCATTTCTCGTTTGAAATCATCTCGAAACCTTTTATACCACTGCGCAAGAAGAATGGCTTTGTTTTATATTTAATTTGTAATGATCTTCTTCTTCTCCGTAGAAGGTTAATGCAGTCCGTGAGCCTCAGAGGTGCACTGTAGACATTTCTAGAGGGTGTTTGCAGTGCCCCTTCGGTTCCCAGCTGTATCCACTTTTTAGACTTTTACTTTACCTTTATTCCCTCTTCCTTTCTTCGATTTTACTGTCCAACACCTCTAGCTGCCCTTAAGTGTTTAGATCTCTTGATCTTGCTGTCCAACCGCTTTAACTCCCTCTTTTCACTGTCCTGAGCGGTGAATGGTCGAAAGTGTCCCAGTGCTTGGCTTGACGCCACAAATTCTTCTTCTTCTACTCCTTATTTTCAGCTTAATCCCTAGTCGGGGTCGCTGCTTTTCATCAGCCTTTACCATTCGTTTCTATCTTTTGTCCACACCTCGTCTATTCCTTTTTCTCGTTCTCTTTGCCAAGTTCCACATCTTTACTTAACATGTTGGACAACATCTGATCTGTGAATAAAGGTTGAAAGTATATGTCTTGAAATTTGTGAAAGTTGGAGTCCGCATTTATAAAATTTACAAGTTTTACGACAACTTTAATCTTTTACTTTAAAAAAAAAAAAAAATTTTATAGTATATTAATCTAACGCTTCGGGTATCGCCATGTTTGATGGTTTATAATTTTTTTTTTCTAGATTGATGGACTTATTATAGTCCTCAAAGGGTATATATTGAGTGTGAACAGAAGATTGCTTATTTATGTAAGAAGTTTCAACTTAACATTCCCTGCTACTGTATCGCATGAGCAGTTATTTATCCCGAATTATAAATTAGTCAGCCTTGAAAAATTTTGTGTAAGCTACAAGTTTCTGGTGTCGCTCGAATAAGTCCTTGATCTAAAAAAATAAAGTGAATTTGAAAGCATGTCCTCTGCTTGTAAGTTGAGATTTGCTTGCAGTGTTATGTGCTCTTTTATTCTGTCGCTCAATTATGTATACCTTCTATGAATCTCCCTGTGTTTTAATAATTTGTAGAATAATTTGTTTAGCTTCGGTAGGTAGTCTTTTCGAAGTTCAAGTTGGATTTCCATTAACATCTTGTGAAGTTCAGATGCCGAAGTTCGTCGCTGCCAGGAATCAACAAGCCGAAAAGTTCATAAAACTTGCTGTTTTACTGAAATGTTAGTGACGTGTTTTGCTCTTAAAAAAAAAAAAAAAAAAAAAAAAAAAAAAACATTAAGTGATATGGTTTGAACGTCCAAAATGGCTAGCCACCCAGTCAGTTAGTCAGGCAGGTTTTCCGGGACGCTGCGTGATCCATTATACCTTTATCTTAGTCTTCATGAATGTGCCCAAATATCCCGAGATGAAGATAAAACATTGCATTACAGAAGTCAGAGAAGGGAGAAAATCACGCAGCATCACTCACAGCCACTTGGAGAGTTCATGTTAGGTCATCAAGAATGACAAACACGTCCTGTTTTGTAATGGGAAACCAGTATTAATTTGGGGACCTATGTAATATGTATGATAACGCATACCATTTTCTGGTAGTCTTCGCAAATCATTATGACAGATATCAGATTCACCTTCTCCACAAATCAGCAGATAATTCCCACACGACAATAATTCAAGGTAGCACATATCGAAACTCCTAAATCCTTTGCGCTAGTTATGGTACTATCATTATTATTCAGTAGATGAAACTTACGCATATGAAACAAGCCCACAGGAGCCATTGACCTGAAATTCAAGCTTCCAGAGAATATGGTGTTCATTAAGAGGAAAGAGATATACAGAAAGAAGAGATCTCGCTTATTAAAAAAAATAAATAGGTAAATAGATAAAAATGTGATGAATGGTGATGAAATCTAATAATACGCCTCAGCAATTACAGGAACAGCAATCACACATGAAAAAAGTTTTTAAATGAAAATAAGAGGTTCCAGTTACTGAGGGAAAAACGTACCTGATAAATCGTACTTTGAATGAATAAAAAATAAAACCTCGTTTTTTGTAAATATTCAGATTTTCGTGTGGCATAATGACCTTCATGTATTAGGATCGAATTTCTACTTTCAGTGCAAATAGCGTCAACAAGTTCATGACAGTGAAATTTATATTGTCATGTTTCAGTCTGGTTACAAAGTCATAACGAATAGTAGAAATATTTTTACCGACAAAATGCAATACCTGGTTTCCGTGTACATCTTGTAAGTTATTTCACAAAGGTTATTTTTATTGATTCACTTTTGTTTTTAATTGAATTGCAATATTCTCCGTAAGTAAGTGCTGCATAAGAGACAGAATATGGTTGTCAACCTATAAAAGGAATCCTTCTCACGAAAGGTTGACATCTGACTTTCCACAACCACAGCTTCACGAAGAGTGGAAACGTCGCTTGTCTATTACTGAATTAACTTTTTATTTTCTCACGAAGGGCTGCCATCTGACTTTCCTATAGTCGACGCTTCATAATGGGGGAAATGTGGCTGTCAACCCATGAATCAACTTGCTTAACCCCTCTCCGTGAAACGTCAACACCGACTGTAGGAGATCTCAGTGACATTCATCCCGTCAATACGCGAAGAATCGGACGCAAAGAACTCGGAGAATGGCCGACCAGTGGGGGTGAAAAAGCGTCTGTGAATAGACAAATTAGCGTCTAAATATTTGCGGACAATTTGCACTGCGGAGACAAAGCTTCCGTTTTGCAAGCGTGAGATTGGGAGGGGGTGTTCGCGTTGGCCCGGGGGTCCCTGGTTCGAATCGGCGGGAAGCATCTGCAACAATGCGATGGGCCAAAAGGAGAACCCGAACATCACCGTACACATTGGAAGCCAAAGGCTGACACAGGAATAAAGGCTTGTGTGAGTCGGGGGTGAGGTGGAGGACTGGTAGGAGGAGGGGGAGGACGAACGGAAAGAGAATAAAGAGAGATTAGTGAATGGGTTAATAGAAAGATTGGAAAACGCGTTATTTGATACCAGTTCGCCTCTCGTTTGGAATCGCTCACGATCTCCCACCGTTTCCAGATTCTTCTGGGGCACTTTGAGTTGCATCCTTGTTGATATATCTTTGCTTTTATATAGAAAATAACAAAACTCCTATTAAATTCATCAGGAATACCTCCCCTTTGCCGCATCTATTGCAATACCGTCGATTCGTGGCCTGCATTGACGACTATCGTCGGAACGAAAACCAGAAATCATCGAACAAAATTCTCCCGAGGTCGCGGGCGCTGTCAGGAGAGAGAGAGAGAGAGAGAGAGAGAGAGGGAGGGAGGGGGTTGGGTCTCGGGTGTTTAATGCTGAGATAAAGGAATTATTATTGGTTATAGAATAAAGGTCCGCCAGACTTGGGCATATTAGATTCATGGAGAGAATCTCATCGCCCCGGTATTCAGATGCTGCGGCTTCGACAACTGCTCTGATTATAAACAACTCCTCCCCCTCCCCCCCTCCCCCCAGCGTATCTCCCCTCTCCCCTCCACCTTACCTCTTTCCCATCTCCCGATATTTCTTTTCAGTAATTATAGTCGTTTTGTCCCTTCGGCTTCCCGTCATCTCATTTCTCTTCTTGCTTCGTACCGAAGATATAAAGGCAGAAAGAACTCGATAATAAATATAATAATATGATAATAATGCAGAAAGATTATATATATAAATGTATGTATACAGTATATGTATTATATATAATATATGTAAACATTAATACATACATATATATATATATATATATATATATATATATATATATATATATAAAATTTATATATAAATAATCAACACACAGTCATGTGTGGAACGGAAATAAGTTTCTGACTCATATCAGGATCGAGCCCAGGTCTTTCAGTTGAATGACGAGACCGCTGCCAACCAAGCCACACAGGTCATAAAAGGAGTTGGAACCTTGTGAGTACCACTGTACCCGAGGCTTTACATGGGCAGGCTAACTGCTTGCATACCAGGCTAACTGCTTTCAATTGAAAGACCTGGGATCGATCCTGATGTGAGTCAGAAATTTATATATATATATATATATATATATATATATATATATATATATATATATATATATATGTATGTATACATACATTATATTTATATATATATATATATATATATATATATATATATATATATATATATATATATAATGTATGTATACATACATACATATATATATATATATATATATATATATATATATATATATATATATATATATATATATATATATATGTTTTTAAATACTTTATTGTTAAGGGACCAACAAGTGGCCTTTTCTATAACTGGTGTGCATGAAGTTTTCGTTAAGAATAAATTACTTTCTTCAATCTTCATTTATTCAAAATCTTCTCTTCTAGTTCATAATTAGGTTGCCAATGGCTCAGCAATTTTCTTTATCTTCTCGTCCCTTCGTTTTGAACGTTCCTTTATTGCTTGTTCTTCCTTTTCATTACGCTGTTCTACTTCTTCCTTTTCTTCTTATTCCATTCTTATTAACTTTTTTCCCCTCGCTCTCTTCTTCATTCCTTTCTCCTCCTCTCATTTCGTTCCATTTTTTTTTATTCCCCGTCGCCTCTTCCACCTTTTCTTCGTACTCCAATTTTCTTGTCATGTCTATTAAAACCTCTATGAAAACCTATATAATTATCCCCGTTATTGATTTTCAATGGCCATATTATCTCGTTCTCGCTCGGTTCTTCCTATACATTTTTTTTTTTTTTTTTCAACAATAGTTCGTCTTCCACTAATTCTGGTGGCTGTAGAGGGAAAACAAGACAATAGTCATCGCCGCCTTTATACATTTTACCGGTAAACCAAGCATGAGACCCTGTGCAAAAAACTTCCAGCGTGCGTGCACACACACACCTGTGTGTGTACATATATATATATATATATATATATATATATATATATATATATATATATATATATATATATATATATATATATATATATATATATATATATATATATATATATATATGTGTGTGTATACACAAATTTGCACATTTATATATACATTATATATATCACAAAATCCACGTAAGAAGTTGAGTGAAAACTGGGAATTTGAACAAGTACTTTCGTAGTTTATTCCGCATTTTCAAGTTCACCTTCGTGCGTGGATTTTGTGATATTCTCAAAATACGCGTTCCTTCGTGATGCATTGGATATATATATATATATATATATATATATATATATATATATATATATATATATATATATATATATATATATATATATATATATATATATATATATAGTGAGAGAGATTCTGTGTGTGTGATTATGAACATGAAAATATATCGCAAATATTTTGCCATCGTCCTAACATTACTCGCCGTTTCAGTTACTTCACTCATCGTTTGTAAACTTTCTTTGCCTGTGAGCGACCTTCACATTTCCATTGCGCCGCGGAAGGTGTTAATTTAATTGTCGTGTAGATATCTTCACTTGATCGATCTTAATGACCCCATTGTTGAAAGGCCGCCTGCTTGTTGGCGTCTAATCACCCTTAATTACGGCACCCCCCTCCCCCCCTCCCTTGCCTTGTCTTGGGCAGGACGCGTACCGATGGTTGGGTTCATTTCTGTTCGATACTTGTTTGAAGTTTGTATTGGGACGCTTGATAAGAGTAGATTCTTTTGATAGTTTAAATGATAGCACCATAATAGGAATATATTCTTTATTTGTTCAAATTACAATAATTTTAGTATTTAGAATCGTATTGTCTTCTATTTTTATCAATTTATTTAAAATAAAAACGTATTTTGTTTTTAGTAAATTAAATCACAGTGCCATAAGAAGATTATACGGTATTTTATTATGTTTTGTATTTTATCTTTATGTTTATGAATTTCTGTACCGTAATAAGCGTGTCATCATTGAGCTTATATAGGAATACCTACATAAGAGTATATTCTTTCTTAACGGCTTGAACAGTATATAAATGAGACTGTATTCGTGTTTCCTAATGCTCATTAAAAGATCATTTCATAATTTCTTCTGCTATTGTTTTGCAGACGGATGCCCTTCCGTATTCCAGCCCTTCAGACGCACGATCATGGCTAACTTTAATCTTAAACAAAATAAAAACTACTGAGGCTAGAGGGCTGCAATTTGATATGTTTGATGACTGGAGGGTGGATGATCAACATATCAATTTGCAGCCCTCTAGCCTCAGTAGTTTTTAAGATCTGATTGGACAGAAAAAGTGCGAACGGACAGACAAATAGTCATCTCAATAGTTTTCTTTTACACTCAGAAAGCCTTAAGGGCTATTCATGATATGCATAACATATGACCTTATTTAACCTCGAATAAAGAGCATGACATATGTGAGAAATATGGCTTTAAGTGAAGCTATTAAAATTTAAACCTGAAACGCCGCACTGGAGAGGTATGGTTGTCGGGGAAAATTTTCAAATAAAATAGATTCTTCTAGGTTGCGCTGTCGTCTTAGAAGGGCCTATTTCATTTTAAAATTTTCCCTGGCAACTAAGCGTCTCCAGTGCGGCGTTTCAGTTAAAAATTTTATAGCTTCGTTCAAAGCCATATTCCTCACATGCTCTTTATTCAAGGTCTGTACCCTTGCCTTATATAAGGTCATACGTTATGCATATCTGAATAGCCCTTGAGGCTTTCTGAGATTTTAGTTTTCTGTAAAAGAAAACTATTGGGAAAACTATTTGTCTTTCCGTCCGCACTTTTTCCGTCCGCCCTCAGATCTTAAGAACTACTGAGGCTAGAGGGCTGCAAATTAGTATGTTGATCATCCACCCTCCAATTATCAAACATATCAAATTGCAGCCCTCTAGCCTCAGTAGTTTTTATTTTGTTTAAAGTTAAAGTTACCCATGGTCGTGCGTCTGGCACCGCTATAGATACCAACAACACAGGCCACCACCGGGCCGTGGCTGAAAGTTTCATGGGCCGCGGTTGAGAGTTTCATGGGCCGCGGCTGAGAGTTTCATACAGCGTTATACGCTGTACAGAAAACTCGATTGCTCCGAAGAAACTTCGGCGCATATTTTACATTTTTTGTGTGTGCCTAATTCAAGCGGAATGTTTTTACAAGCCTACGAAACTTATATTAATGATGACTGTAAACAACTTCAGTTCTCACAGTGTGAGTGATTTTATGTCAATACAGTGTTGTCCTGTTTCCCTCCTAAAACTCATTTTGTACTTTTACTTAGATTTTCACATTCATCGAGTTGATAGCAATTATTATTGTTGTGAAAGTTCCGTTATGATTTCAATTATAATACGCTTTTAGATTTATTCAAGTAATTTTATATGTATCTTTTCTTATTTCGTTTTCCGATGCAGGTTTTCTTGACGTTTCATGACGACCATTTTAATTAGGTCGTGGGCCTGGGTTAATATTTTGGTATATATGTATCTAGTTTCCGATAATATTTCAGTTGTTCAGTTCTGATCTTAGAGGATGTCCAGCTCCGAATTATTGACGTTTTCCTTCCTAAAAATCCTAAATGTTTTTCATCTTTGGATTTTAGTGTTTTTCACTTTTTTTTTTTTTACCGATTTTACGCGTTTATTCCCAAATTTTAGAACATGCTCACGCTCGGAATTTTTACGTGTCAGAGGGATTACGCTTTCTCAGGTTCTACTAACTTATTTCGATCTGGTGTAAGTTTTTTGTGAAGTGTTCAGATCTGCAGGATTTTCGTCTTCACGTCACAGGCATAGACTATACGAAACTAGCCCCCTTAGGGGGGTAGTGCCGCCAGTGCACCTCATGCGGTGCACTGTAGGCATTTCCTAAGGTTCTTTGCAGCGTCCCTTCGGCCCCTAGCTGCAACCCCTTTCATTCGTTTTGCTGTACCTCCATTCATATTTTCTCTTTCATCTTACTTTCCACCTTCTCATAACAATTTTTTAGTAGTGTAACTGCGAGGTTTTCCTCCTGTTACACCTTTCAAACCATATTATTGTCAGTTTCCGTCTCAGCGCTGAATGACCTCATAGGTCCCAGCGCTTGGCCTTTGGCCAAAATTCTGTATTCGATTTTATACGAAACTAGCCGAGTTTTTTGGACACAGAGCAAAGCCACTTTGAAGTCTGACTGTAATCCCTTATGCTCTCTGTTTAGAGAGCGATATGCAGTGATGGTAGGCGGTAGTTTGTGAAGTTCTTTGCATCGTATCGCCACGGGTGGTGCAGATACGCAAGGATTGTATACCCAGCTTTATACTTGTTAGGGATCATTGAACCAATGTTCTCGCAGGTTGGAGTGCACCATAGCCTTTGTGCCAAGTGGCCTTCCACGGGCCTAAGTCTGAGTTCACTTACTGCTTTTGTGTTCAATGTTATCCATAAACAGTGATAAGTTTTCAGTTTTTTCTTGTGTCCTCTGTTTCGTCCTTCCATTTTTTTCACTTTTTGGTATTTTTCTGCTGAAGATAATAGTGCTACTACAAATAATGCTATTATTAATGATAATAGTTCCGTTCAGCTTTTTTTTATTAATCAGTCAATCGCCAGATATCTTTCCGTGCCGATGCTTAATTTAGCAAGCAACATATGCTTTTAGGATTCAAGATCAATTCACATAGTTCCTAATTTTTGTTTTAAACCAAACTTTTTTCAACTCTGAATTAAGAATATAGGTTTTACCATGAGTTTTCAAGAACTAAAATGCTTATTTGACGTGACTAACTTTATGATTTTCCTCTTATTATGTCTAAGGTTATTTAACAATCTTTTGTCTTGGACTTGACGCGTTTTGTCCGTGTAATCAATAGTCGGTTTTTCAAATCTCTCTGGTTATGCGCCATCTTGTACCCGCACTGAAAGTGCTTACACGTATTCTTAACGTGTTCTCTTTGTGTTCACTCATTCACATATAAGTCCTCATAGTTTTAGCTTGATTGTATCAGGAGAATTTCAATATATATTTGAATGTCAGCCATTCTGAAGCAGATGCTGTGTAGTTTTAAAAACATGAACTAGCTCCTCATCCCTCGTCACTGTTTGATGAATCTGGAATTGCCAAAAACCAGAAATCTTCACTTTATGAAGCAAACGGTTGGAATGTTGACATTTAGAGCGTAGAATACATATCGTTAAATGAATGATAATAAGGGAGGTTAGATTGGCCTTGATGTTGTTGCGTTGTCTTTCTTGTTGCTGTTATGCTGTTCACGTTAGTGACGATGTAGTGGGAGCCTGCTGTGTATAAATTCATAGCATTCCGGTTTTCCCATGAAATGTCATACTACTACTACTATTACTACTACTAATGCTACTGCTACTACTACTATTGCTACTGCTGCAACTACTATTAATAATAATAATAATAATAATAATAATAATAATAATATAGGAAGGAAGAAGACCCTCTTTCAAGCATGTTTTGTTGAACACAGCCATCCTTCTCAACATAATAATAATAATAATGATAATAATAATAATAATAATAATAATAATAATAATAATAATAATATTGTGCAATTAGTTTTTTGAAGCGCTTACTAGGCTATGCCTCATCTTATGTTAGTAAATTAAATTGTAAAGATGAGAGTGAAAATATCCCCATTTTCTCTAAACCACTCTTCATTATATAACTGGTTATTTGCGAAAAACTGAAAACCAAAATCTAGGATTTATTTTTAGTTTTATTAGTCGTATTGTTAGTTAAAGTTTGGAGTTTTTTCTCATTTGTTTTTTATTTGCGTTATTGCTGTCTCTCGTTACAGCATCACGTATATACGCCCTCCACCCGCCACGCCCCCCACCCTCCTCCAGAAAGTGTAATTTCCCCCCTTTTCTCTCGTGTGTCCTCTCGTTATCAATTATCCACTATCTACTCGTCCCATCAAGAGTTCCCCATAACGCATCACCGATTATAATAGATATATCACTACAACCCCCTATTCCTGCCCCCCCCCCGTTCCTAGTCTGCAAACCCCCCCCCTACCCTTTACTAGTATGTCTCCCACTCCCAACCCCCTTTTTTTTAAATCCTGGTTTGACCCCTTCTCTTTTAGTGTCTCTATTCCCCCTCCCACATTTACTCGAATTTGTTGGTGTGCCTAGACCTCCGTATCCCCCCCTCTGATCGCACCACCCTTCCTCAGTCCTTCCTCCTCCTCTTCCTCCTCCTCCTCCTCCAACTCTTTCCTTACCTTTTCCCTCTCTCCTTCCCCCACCCCCACCCCCGCCCCGGCCGGCCCCTCGGTCTGAAGCCGCGGTGAATGTCAGTCGCATTGGGAGCCTCTGACACCCCCATTTGAGGCGGTCAGATTTTGCAGATGTTTAACCCCGTAATTATCAAAAGGAATGGAGAGTGAATAGATTAGATGAGTAGTGGAGAACAAGAGTGAATGAGCTGGATGCTGCTGCTGCACACACACACACACACACACACACATACACACACACACATGCATATACACAAACACACAAACCAGAAAGAGGAGAGAAGAACGAGCTCGGATAAAGGATTGATGGTGGCAAAAATGGACACTGAAAAGAAGGATATGGTTTGGCCTCATTCTTTTGTCTTCGTCGTTATCATAGATTTTGGACATTTTAAACAGACTATAGAAAATCTGGATTAAAGTTTTGCCAGCTTAGTTTATAGATTAAAGTAGGGACTTGATATTACAGTTTATTTCTGTCATTTTTTCGTTCAGTTGTTTGATCTTGATGCATTTCTGTATTCCTCGAAGGACAAGAGCATCTTCCGTTAAGAGTTGGGAACTCATAACAAAATTTATGGCGTACATTTTTAAATATTTATTTAGATATATCGTTCAACATGAGACGCTATTTTCATGCCGAAAGAAACGTACCAAAATGCAGACAGGCGCTAATTGCTTTTCCCTCAAGAAATTAATATTCCTGGCGTGGTTTGCCTTCAGTGCAATATATCACGCCTCCTCTTTTGTTCACCGCTTGTGGCTAGTTAAGTTAATTACCTCTCTCCCCCTCCCCCTCCCTCCCCCCTCTCTCCATCCCCCCGACTGTATTATTAAGTATAATTAATAGCAATGGCTGCCTCGGATAGCCACACAAACACACGGACGCACAAAGCTTTTCCAACTAACTGGCGAGGACTCGCCGAGCGTAGGATTCCCGCCTTGCCAAAAAAGCGAATGTCTCTGAAAGAGGCAATCTCTTTGTCTCTTCCTCCTCTCCGATTTTAGAACAATGTCCACTGCCGGGGACGTCTTTTGCGTAATGAGGTCGCCTCGGCATTGAACTAAAGAGAAGGGGGCGGATCCAGCCTTCACGAGGGGGTTTTGTCAGATGCGGGGGCGCTTATGGTACCAGCGAGAGAAAGAAGGGCGTTTGACGGCTTCGTGTTTATGTTAATTCTTCTTCCCCGTGTCCTCTTTGCGTCGTGGGTGTGGGCAGGGTGTTTGTTTTCTTGTTTATTATTATTATTATTATTATTATTATTATTTAAAAAAATACTCATAATAACGTGAGTCTTAAAATGGAGAAACAAATCCACAGTTACGTGTATGTTCGTCTATTTCAAGATAAAACTGTTCTGATAGCTTTCGAGAACCGAACAGATACCCCAAAGCTGTCTGTACAGTTTTATCTTTAAATGTATTTATACATATACATAACTGTGGATTTGTTTCTCGATTATTATTATTATTATTATTATTATTATTATTATTATTATTATTATTATTATTCAAAATGTTAACAGATCTGTGATAATTATTATCGTTTTTCAATATGTTTAGAAGTAAGCAATAAGCCTAAAGGGTAGATAATAATAATAACAATAATTATTATTATTATTATTATTATTATTATTATTATTATTATTATTATTATTATTATTATTAACTAGTATGTTTAGAAATAAGCAATAAGCCTAAAGGGTGGATTATTATTGTTATTATTATTATTATTATTATTATTATTATTATTATTATTATTATTATTATTATTATTATTATTATTATTCAGTATGTTTAGAAATGAGTAATAAGCTTAAACGACAATTAGATAACTGAGCAAACTTCCACAGGATAAAAATGCATACGCCTTTAAAAAAAGAAAAAAGAAGTTGTTTGTTATATGTGTAATGTCGAGTCATAGCTTCTTAGAAATAAGCAGTAAGCTCAATTGGTATTTAAATAACTGAGCTAACTTCCACAACATAAAAACATACAAGTGGAAAAATTTTTTTAAAAAGTTGTTTGTTATATGTGTCATGCCGAATTGAACTAAATGTCGAAGTTAGGCCAAAGGCCAAACACTGGGACCTAGAAGGTCATTCAGCTCTGAAACGGAAATCGCAGCAAAAGGTTTAAAAGGTGTAACAGGAGGGAAACCTCGCAGTTGCTCTATGAATCAATTGTTAGGGGAGGGTGGAAAGTATGATGGAAGAAAGAGAATATGAAAGGAGGTACAGTAAAAGGAACGGAAGGGGTTGCAGCTACGGGCCGAAGGCACGCTGCAAAGAACCTTCAGTGATGCCTGCAGTGCACCGCACGAGGTGCACTGGCGGCACTAACCCCCCTACGGGGATATATGTGTCATGGCAAATCTCGAATCACAGCTTCTCACTAACATCACGGCTTTTCCATTTTCGGGATTAGGGAATTAAACCCCCCCAAGTTACGTCGATCAGATTAAGGTCAAGATCTATTATATCCTGAACGTCAGAAATTCAATCGCCCGATTCTTGAATAACGACAAAATCCATTTTCTCCCGGCCGCTTTATTCGTATCTTGTGGGAAGATCTTCATGAATCCTTTTCTTTCATCTTATCCTTTTCTCCTGTTCTCATTCCTCCTCCTCCTCCTCCTCCTCCTCTGACACCTACTCCTCCGGGACCCTCCCTCACACCCCTGCTTTTTTCCACTCCCCCACTCCTTTTACCCTCTGTGTACAACATGTATATAAACATGCCCTGATAAACCAATATGGCGGCGGACAATTGTGATGGTAACCGGACTCCCGAACCGTTTATGATATTTCGTTTCACATGACAATAATCATCATTTATATCGCTCCGGAGCCTTGGCTGGTCGGGATTGTTTCATCATTCACAAGGGATCAAATGTTCTCTCAGGGGCTTTTGGGGGGAGGGGGAGGCGGGGGGGAGGTGATGGGGCTTTCTTACAAGAGCAAAAAGGATTCGGATCCCTTTTAATTTATTCTCCTCCTTCCAAGTGATTATGACCCTTGTTTAAAGAAGCCATAAGGTCAGGACTTGCTGGGAAGCGTATAGTTTCACGGTAGTGTGTGTGTGTGTGTCTGTGTGTATGTAGATTTTTTTTTTCTTTTTTGCTATCTAGAAGTATTCCGTGTCTG
>NC_089779.1:11986903-12036903 GCF_040412425.1 Macrobrachium rosenbergii | reverse complement strand
ATTGACTTGTTCCAAAACCTCATACCGCATAGACACGATTCTCTTTTAGATGAACAATGCATTTTTCAAATATTCAGTTTCTCCAATTCTAATTCGTAAATTATTGTAGATCACTAATATAATCTAAGCGATTCCCTTTTTTTACATAAATGAAGTCTTATCACTTCTTATGAAGAAGACCAGTCCCCAGAGTTTATTAAAAAGGTTATGTTTCACTAGACACGGATATTTTTTTTTTTTTTTTTTTTGTATATTAAGGAGGAGTATTCCCCAGATTAACTCTTCCCCTCCCCTCTTTTTTTTTTTTTTTTCTTTTTCAAGTGGTGTCTGATAGCAACCCGGCTGTGTGATTTATTTTTCTTATACAAGGGGAGAACAAGCGTGATATACTAGTATCAGTTACCGATTGAAATAAGAAGACTTATCTATAGCTTGAACTGGAGAACATCAGAGAGAGAGAGAGAGAGAGAGAGAGAGAGAGAGAGAGAGAGAGAGAGAAGAGAGAGAAGAGAAAGAGAAAGAGAGAGATTCTTCATGATTCTGGTTAGATGTTTCACTACAGACGTTTACATTTTACGCCAATCTTAGTTTTATAGAAGAGAGAGAGAGAGATAGAGAGAGATTCTTCATGATTCTGGTCAGATGTTTCACTACAGACGTTTACATTTTACGCCAATCTTAGTTTTATAGAAGAGAGAGATAGAGAGAGATTCTTCATGATTCTGGTCAGATGTTTCACTACAGACGTAAACATTTTGCGCCAGTCTCAGCTTTATAAGAGAGAAAGACAAAGAGAGAGAGAGAGAGATTCTTCATGATTCTGGTTGGATATTTCACTGCAGACGTTTACATTTTACGCCAATCTTAGCTTTATAAGTTACTCTTATCATTTACGTATCCAAATTTTCGCTTTTTATGAATATTTGTGGACAGCAATTTTTCGAATAATTTTTTTGATTTTCTGTCTTCGATTTCATGATCCTCTACCTCAAATTTCTAATGTTAGGTAGAATGAAAATCAGTTTGGCCGTAGGTGAAGTTTCATCATGCATATTTTCAAAACTTAAAACAGTTTCCTACGTCCATGAGTATTAATTGTTATTTAGTGCCAAAGAGACATAGAGAAGCAAATATATATGACTCAACTCTTGTTAAATGCAGATTGAGTATAAAATCAAGGAAAAATGGAATATAAGACAGAGTCACCTTATCTAGATTAGCTCATTGGTTCACGTTTCATTGGCTGTTCTTTTTAACTTTGGAATTCTCTCTTTCTTCCGTTTTTCGGGCTCCCTTATTTAAAAGACAGGTCAGTCAAAATCCTCAACTCTTGTTACTTTTTCCTTCTACTTTTCTTTCTCCATTTGCGGTTGGGATAGCTAAGGGAATTTAATTGCCTGTCCAATCAACATCCTTATAAAGGACTATTTCCGTAGGGGGTAGCGCGCTCAGTGTACCTCACTTGGCGCACCGTAGGCATTACGAAAGGGTGTATGCAGCGTCCCTTCGACCCACACTTTAGCCTTTTACTTTACCTCCATTCCCGCTTGCTTTCTTCAATCTTGCTGTCCAACATCTTTAACTTACTTCTTAAAGCACCTGTGGGAATTTTACTTCTTAAAGCAACTGTGGGAATTTAACTTACTTCTTAAAGCAACTTTGGGAATTTGTCTCAGTTCCACCTTTATATCTTTGTGCTTCATCTTCTTTACTTTCTGGATTTCTTTGTCTTGCTGTCCAACCCCTCCAACTCCCCCTTTTCACTGTCTTAAGTGCTGAATGGCGGAAAGTGCCCCAGTGCTTTCTTGGTTTGAAAGGATAATTTCATCAAACCAGACTACAGAGGTCGGCGGTAAGACATTATTTTCCATTCACTCCAAAAACAGTTGTAATAAAGTATAGGTAATTCATAAGCTTTTGTAAAGCAGACATATTTGCTTGCATCTCTTTCGGTCCTGTCCTCACCCCGGCATTGAATCCCACCGAAGTCCGCAGCAATGCGCGATTAAATCCGATAATTACGCTCAAGTTAATCGTTGGCAACTGTCCGGCAGCTGGTGACGTATGTGCAGGTGGCGGAGGAGGAGGAGGAGGTGGTGGGGGGGGAGGGGGAGAACGGGCGGTAGTAGTAGTAGTAGAAGGAGGAGGGGGAGGAGCGAAAGGATGATGAGGTATGGACCGGCCCACCGCCGTTTAAGGTCATCGCATAGAGCAATGACAATAGCATACGCGCCCTTATGGTCCCCCTCCCAATCCCCAGCCACTGCTACAACACATTTCCAAATGCTTCCCAACAATGGGGAGTGGCGGCCGCATCCCTCTTTAATTCGATATATCTTCCCCCCTTTCTCTCTTCTCTTCTCTTCTGTACCTCTCCCTCGTAACCCCGTTTCTGAAATAATCCCACTCGGACGTCCAGAGAAGCCATGTGTGGTGGCCAGGGGATGTTCCCGTGTGTGATGTTTGCGCTATTATTATTATTATTATTATTATTATTATTATTATTATTATTATTATTATTATTATTATTATTATTTGATGGTTCATAGTTATGTTGTTAACGAAAAAGATTACCAAGCCGGACCTCTGAATTATAACTAATTTTCATTAACTTTATCGGCAAATAAAATGAAATGGTTTTATTGACTTCTGTATTTGTTATCAATTTTTTTTATTGTCTACTAACGCAACGTTAAGGTCATGCGACTGTTATTATTATTATTATTATTATTATTATTATTATTATTATTATTATTATTATTATTAGTAGTAGTAGTAGTAGTAGTAGTAGTATAATCTTGTTGCCACATCTTTACTCCCACTGCATGTACATTCTAGAATTGTAATTGGCTTGTAATTGGCCAGTTTGTTTCGTGCCACGATTACGCAAAAAGTTGTTTTAATTTCTACGAAATTTCTACTAAAAGGGAACTTCGTTGCAGTCAACAGATGATGGGATTTTGCCGAATATCCTGACGGTTCCAGGAAATTTTTGGATCTGGCCAAATATCATGATCTGGATGTGGTTCCAGGAGGTTTTTGGATTTGACCAAATATCCTGATCTGGATGTGGTTCCAGGAACATTTTGGATTTGACCAAATATCCTGATCTGGATATGGTTCCAGGAATTTTATAGATTTGGCCAAACATCCTGATCTGGATTTGGCTCCAGGAAATTTTTGGATTTGGCCAAATATCCTGATCTGGATACGGTTCCAGGAAGTTTTTGGATTTGGCCAAATATCCTGATTTGGATATGGTTCAAGGAATTTTTTTGGATTTGGCCAAATATCCTGATCTGGATATGGTTCCAGGAAATTTTTGGATTTGGTCAAATATCCTGATCTGGATATGGTTCCAGGAGATTTTTGGATTGGCCGAATATCCTGATCTGGATATGGTTCTAGGAAATTTTTGGATTTGGCCAAATACCCTGATCTGGATATTGTTTAAGGAAATTTTTGGACTGGCCGAATATCCTGATCTGGATATGGTTCCAGGAAATTTTTGGATTTGGACAAATATGGCCAAATATCCTGATCTGGATATGGTTCCAGGAAATTTTTGGATTTGGCCAAATACCCTGATCTGGATATGGTTCCAGGAAATTTTTGGATATGGCCAAATATCCTGATCTGGATATGGTTCCAGGAAATTTTTGGATTTGGCCAAATGTCCTGCTCTGGATATGGCTCCAGGAACTTTTTGGATTTGACCAAATATCCTGATCGTTTTCGCGTCATATAGGATGAGTAGGATTTTATGTTTCATTTTTTTTTATAGTTAGGGTTCTCTTTTTTTATGATATTTTTTTGGATTTATGATTTTATTATGACGATATTTTCTACATCGTTTCTATTTCGAAGGAAGAAAACAGCTTCACTAGCGAAATTTTTTCCAGTGGCTTTCGATCAGCGATTCATTGTGTTCCTGATGATTGGATTTGATTTCATGAAAATTAACAAATTAATTAATATATAGATAAAAATGTAAGTGATCAAAATGCAAGGAGAATTGTACAAGGGTAGCAATGCATTGCTTCTTCGTTTGAACTTTTGGGAGTCCCAGTTGTACGACATCCTCAGCGAGACTTTAGGGATACATTGACGGAATATTCTAAAGTGAATCCCACAGTATTCCTCGCGCATTCACTTCCGAAGCTGGGAAGGGCGATTACCACGCCACTACCACCGCCCGGCCTAATCCCCCGGGGCTCCGTAACTGCGATAGTTTGTTATCTTTGTCGTTTTAAGGTTCCTTCCCTCGGATAATCGGATCAGTTTCAGCGAAGAAAAGACGCGAGGTCTTCGAAGATCATTGACTATAAGATGTCCTTTGCGTTTCTCCCTATTCCTCCTCTTTAATGGCTGGATGTGTCGACAATTTAAGAGAGCGGAAGGGATATGGAAGGACTATACTGTCCGGTAATCGGATTATCCCGTGATAATGCTGAGAGTCTCTCTCTCTCTCTCTCTCGCTCTCTCTCATGTTGATCTATAAACACTAGTATTATACAACTGCGCCATATGTTTTACAACTAGATGTATTATTATTATTATTATTATTATTATTATTATTATTATTATTAAAAGCAATTGCTGTTTCAACGGCATTTAGCCTGTAGAGACTTCTCTATTCTTACTATTGTATTTTTCTCGTCTGCAGGTAGGTGGTATAATAGATTTTCAAGGGACATGGGAAGATATTCTTTGGAAATCCATTATACCACCTACCTGCAGACGAGAAAAATATAAGAAGAATAGGGAAGACTCTCTACAAGCTAAATGCCGTTGAAACAGCAATTGTTTTTAATGACACTGCCCTGTTATTATTATTATTATTATTATTATTATTATTATTATTATTATTATTATTATTATTATTACAGTTGCATTTCTCCAGTAAACGCTTTCTCCATAAAATGACGGCGGATTTATGCCGAGAAAAATTGGCGACATTGTCCAGTCCATGTTCTAACTTCAGTCAGTGATGCGCCGTTGTTACACTAACTTTACATGTCATTTTCGTTCCCACACTCTGGGCTCATCAGCAGCGTGTCATGCCCCGTTACATATTGTGCAACGGATTTACGCGAGTTCATTTATTCGTTGTTAAATTGTGGCCCTGCAAGGGTACTCTTGGTGATTATTGTTTTGATTTATCTTAAGTTTTGTAGATAAATGAACAACAAATAGGGAAACCTTTTTTCAGTTTTCTAGAAAAGAAAACTATTGAGATGGCTATTTATCTGTCCGTCCGCACTTGTTCTGTCCGCCCTCAGATCTTAAAAGTTACTGTGGCTAGAGGGCTGCAAATTGGTATGTTGATCTTCCACCCTCCATTCATCAAACATACCAAATTGCAGCCCTCTAGCCCCAGGAGTTTTTATTTTATTTAAGGTTGAAGTTAGCCATGCTCGTGTGTCTGGCGCCTACAGGTGCCAACAGCACAGGCCACCACCGGGCCACGGCAGAAAGTTTTATGGGCCGTGGCTGACGGTATCATACAGCATTATATGCTGTACAGAAAACTCGATTGCGCCGAAGAAACTTCGCCGCATTTTTTACTTGTTTATTAGTGAAATCCATTAATCTTGGTGAGAACAGAAGTCATCCCTTAATGCTCTTTTAACACTTGGTAAGCCGTTGCCGCCGTGGGAGGTCTTAGAGCTTCTTTCGTCGTTTCACTTTGACCTTTGATATTCTGATCGGGCTCTCTCGGAACTGAATGACCTTGTCTCGACCATCTTGTCCCCTGTGCCAGAAATGTCATACATTCATCCATCTCTCACTGCATCTATTATAGCAGGTTCTTCTGGAACATTTTATCATTTTCTTTGTTATTATGAATATCATAAAGCAGTAATGTGTTTCCCTTATTCAAGTAGATGATTGATTTTTTAAAAAATTTACGCTGTCAGGCTAAGCACTGGGGCACTTTCGGCCATTCAGCCCTTCAGACAGTGAGCAAAGAGAGAGAGAGAGAGAGAGAGAGAGAGAGAGAGAGAGAGAGAGAGAGAGAGAGAGAGAGAGAGAGAGAGAGAGAGAGAGAGTTGGAGTGGTTGGACGGTAAGATAAAGAGATTCAGAAAATAAACGAGATAAAGTACAAGGATCTAAAGGTGGAACTGGGGGAAAACCCCAAGTTTGCACTAAGAGGTAATAGTTAGAGAGGTGGGACAGCAAAATTGAAGAAAGGAGGTAGGGTAAAAGGCTATAAAGTGTGTGCAGCTAGGCGCCGAAGGGACGCTGCAAATAGCCTTTAGTGATGCCTGCAGTGCACCACGAGAAGTGTACTGACGACACTACTCCCATACGGGCTAATGATAGAGTGCCACAATGTATTCACAAACACACAATAACATAATTTATATATAAAACCTCGTATTAGGGTTATTATTTTAAGGTGGAAGCGTCAGTTTTTCCTCGATATTAAAACGATGATTTTGAGTTAAATGATAACGAGGGATGAAGTTTTTGTATGAATGAATGACCACAAGCGATTGTTCGTTTGTGATAAAGAAGCCGAGACAGCCATTTCGTTCAAATCAGAGTCGGGGTGCTACAGGAACCACGTACAGTGATGCCAAATTGCTTTTAAAAAGGATATAAGTCTTACGATTCAGGGAACACTGGAGGAAAGCAGTGAATTCCACGTTCATAAGATATGTCAATTAAACTTGCGGACGTCTTTTTTTTATTGAGCCTGACCATCTGCTCTCTCTCTCTCTCTCTCTCTCTCTCTCTCTCTCTCTCTCTCTCTCTCTCTCTCTGATCTGTTAACTTGCTTGCTAATCCTTGTACAAATGCCTCTAAAAAGGTCGAAATACATTGATGAAAATGCACCTCATCATTGAAAGTTGATGTCTGATTGTGACCGAGTCTGGAATCTTTTATCCAAGAATTCTTTGGTTGGTTTTTGCGTAACTGGCGATCAGTGTTTTGCGTTACTCGATTCAATGTTCTCCTTTTTGAGTTTCGAAGAGTTGGTGCGTGTTTTTTTTTTTTTTTACGTTCAAAGGAGCAAAATGGATTGGGAGGGTTACCGAAACACTCATCAAAACCATCAACTCCAGGGCCAAGTAATATTCATGGTTCTTTGTACAGTACTTCTCTTAAAAATTCCCCTCACTGTATTTGCTGTGTAGTTAATGAACCATATAAATGCAGTATTTCCTTCTCATTATGTAAAAAAAAAAACTCTATGAATACCTTTCTGGCTGCTATATCATTATTTCAAAGACCCAGTGTTGGAGATTTGTACAGTATTTCTCTCAAAAATTCCCTAACTATATTTGCCGTGTAATTAACAAACATTCAGTATTGTGGAATACTGAGTCCAAGAGATATTAGTATTTCTTTCTAATTATGTAAAAAAAACTCCATGAATACCTTTCTGGCAACTATATCATGACCTCAAAGACGGAGTGTTGGAGGCGAGCGAGTGAGTCTTTCCCTCCTCGTCTTGCAAGGAACGAAGCAGCGTTTTATATATACGGTATTCCCTTTCCGTACCCAGCGTCGTTGTCGTCTAGGCGATATGTTCGCCTGATTTCAAGTTTAAAACAGCGAAAAAAAGAACGCGAAGGAAGAAGAAGAAGAAGAAGAAGAAGAAGAAGAAGGCACCTCAGGGGGAGGTTGGCTGGCTGGCTGGCCGCCTGGGCCGGGCTGGGCCGGGCTGGGCCGTGATGGGCCGGGCTGGGCCGGTAAACCTCCTCTCCAAATAATCTTTAACTTTCTCTCCAGCATTTTGTCTTGTCATGTCATTTTCAATTTTCTAGCCAACTCATCCATCGCAGCCACCAGATCCGACCAGCGCGCACGCACGCACACACACACACACACACACACTCGCCTCGCTTCATCAACCAATATCGAAAATCTTATCTTGGAAATAAAAATAATAAAAGAAAAGTGAAGCGCCTTTAAAGACCTTGCAGGAGGAGGAGAGGCGGGCAAGGCTTTGTTGGTGATGGTGATGATGATGATGATGGTAGTGATTGTGAGGGTAAAGGTGATTGTGATGCCTGAGAAATGAAGAGAAAGAGAGAGAAATGTTTTGAGTGTAGATTGACTGTAATTTTTGCATTGCCTGTTTCAGTTTGTTTCATTAGTTTTGTTTTTTGAGAATTTCTTAGAATTTTTTTTTCTTTAGGAGAATAAGGATGAAATTGAGATATTCTTAGTTATTGTGAAGTGCTCTTTTCCTTCTATTTTCTTTTATATGGCTTATGAAATACCTTACTGCAGTTCTGACTCTTGCAAATATAAGCACAACACTGAGAGAGAGAGAGAGAGAGAGAGAGAGAGAGAGAGAGAGAGAGAGAGAGAGAGATACGTTTAATTGACAGAATGAACTATACCTCAAGATACCACAGTATACGCTTGTTGAAGCTTTGCGAACTGATGTTGCCGTCGTCACAGGTACTATTCAGATGACATTGTAAATCGGAATTCTATGTATACTACTGAATGCCCATAAGCATTCACCTCTTCCTAGACAAAAGGATAAACTCTATCCTATTTCAAAGCTACCCCCAGCATCCTTGCGCAAGGTGTGCTCTCTTGCAAACCTCCCTTGCTAAGGTTCAGGTGCTTGACGATGTCGTGCAATAGGAACTTCAAAAGTTCAAGCGAAGATGCGATGCATTGCTACCCTAATGCTGTTCTCCTTGCATTTAATACATTTTTATAAATTTATTAATTTATTAATTTATTTTTCTTTTGAATAAGTGAGATCGCTTCTTTCTGTATTTCCCTTTGCCTTCTCATGCTTCTTCCTAATAAAGGCCATATTTTTTGGAAGCTTGAATTTCAAGTCAGTGGCCCCCGTGGGCCTGTTCCATATGAACAGGGTTCATCTTCTGAATAATAATAATAATAATAATAATAATAATAATAATAATAATAATAATAATAATAATATTCTTTGGAAGCTTGAATTTCAAGTCAGTGGCCCCGTGGGCCTGTTCCATATGAACATGGTTCATCTTCTGAATAATAATAATAATAATAATAATAATAATAATAATAATAATAATAATAATAATAAATAATATTCTTTGGAAGCTCGAATTTCAAGTCAGTGTCCCCGTGTGCCTGTTCCATATGAACAGGGTTCATCTTCTGAATAATAATAATAATAATAATAATAATAATAATAATAATAATAATAATAAGGTGCTAAGGCATTGCCTTGTGGAAGACAAGAGATAAGTAAGGGATCTTCGCTGGAGAGAAAAGACGCAACAGGATTCCAAACCTTTCTATACAGAAGCTACAGGAGCCCCTCTCTGTAGCTGTCATGATATGTATGGCCACTGATAGCGGCAGAGGTAGACCTGACAACCAATAGCGGCTACCGGTGTATCGATTGTTCAATTGCGGCACACCATGAGCAGGTCTTGCTCGACGAAACCATCAAAGGATGTACTCAGAAATCGGGCTGGTGATCTTCGAAGATCACGATTTGTTGTTCATTTATAAACGCGAATCTAGGTATTCGTGTTGTCCCTAAAAATCTTCAGAAGTTTTTTTTCTACGATTAGGCAGTCCGTTACCCTGGCACCGATCTCCCATGTATTTTCTTTTAGCTGAGGCTGCCGTATTAGGCTTTGCCATGTCAAGTTTTACCTTTGTTAAGGTGTGAATTTCTCATTAACCTGCAGAATTGGCGTCTGTTTAGAATATATTCATATTCTCTCTTTATGTGCTGTTTTAGTTTTCTGTTAAAGAAAACTATTGTGCCGGCTTTGTCTGTTAGTCCGCACTTTTTCTGTCCGCCCTCAGATCTTAAAAACTACTGAGGCTAGAGGGCTGCAAATTGGTATGTTGATCATCCACCCTCCAGTCATCAAACTTACCAAATTGCAGCCCTCTAGCCTCAGTAGTTTTGAAGATCTGAGGGCGTGGTTAAAATTTCATTGGCCGCGGATCATACAGCATTATACGGAGACCACCGAAAGACACATCTATTTTGGGTGACCTTTATATTTTTTATTTGTTTTTCTCGTCTTCAACGACGACACGAGACACTCATTTCTCATATCGTTTCTCGAAATTTAATTGAGTTTTTAATGTTTTTTTTTTCAGTAATGACATTCATGTATCATTCCAATCGTTAATTATAAAGGTAATTTTGGTGGGGAAAGGGGGGGCGATGGTGAATGACCTCTAACGGTGGTGGGAGGGTTAAGGAAACTTGAAGGCCAGACCCCTCATAAGTATTTGACTAAACCTACATGTATCTTTTTTAAAAGTGTCAGTACTCTAATTATTTGGAATCCCTCAGATAATAGCAAGAAGACGATATGTTTTTATTCGTAAACGGTAGTACTGAGTAACCGGAACAGGTAATTTGTTTGACCTTACGAACGCATTTGATGCCGGAATCATAAGTATTGCAAGTATACAGTTTGAAATTGCCGAATCAATATATACGTTATGAACTATGAATCTTTTCGTGTTGTACGTGATGATTTCTCAGCTTTATGCATTATGGATTGTTGTAGATTCTAAGCTCTTAATGTTTATAATCCTTTTTGCACGACGACTTCCGTTCTCTCTCTCTCTCTCTCTCTCTCTCTCTCTCTCTCTCTCTCTCTCTCTCGTCACGGCGAGGTGGCACACAATTCTCTCTCTCTCTCTCTCTCTCTCTCTCTCTCTCTCTCGTCACGGCGAGGTGGCACCTGACTCTCTCTCTCTCTCTCTCTCTCTCTCTCTCTCTCTCTCACACACACACAATTCACACTCTCCAAGCCACTTGTACCCGAGGCCGGCGATTAAAATAGATAATTGAAAATGACGTATCACAGAGGCAAGCATCGTAAGGGAGAAGGAGTCGGCAATAGATGAGGTGAGATTGGTTTCACGATTGAATGTAAGCGATCCATTCCACCCACCCCCTCCTCCTCCTCCTCCTCCTCCTCCTCTTCCTCTTCTCCTCCCTCTCTCCACTCCCCCCTCCTCCATTCCAACAAGCCATCTTCACGTCGGACGCCCCGATTCCAGCTCTATGGAATCGAATCCCGGCTGGAGAGGAAAGCGCATTTACAGACGGGGCGTTGAAAGCGGCCAGGGCAAAGTAGCTTTGATTGTCGGTGACAGTAGAAGTGGGGTAATTTGGGCGATTTCTTTTCCCCTTGGAGATAACCACCACCTCTTACCCCCCACCCCCTCCCCTCCCCTACCCCCAACCCCCTCCTACCACTCTTATCATCGTCCTCTTCCTCCTCCTCCTCCTCTCATTCATTCCCTCTGGGTGGCCCAAGCTTCTTCTTCTTCTTCTTCTTCTTCTTCTTCTTCTTCTTCTTCTTCTTCTTCTTCTTCTTCTTGTCGCTTTCCCTTCTTCTTATCTTGCCTCCTTATGAGGCTCGGAAGGAGATATAGCCGTGAATTATGAGATTCATTTTTTTCTCATCTTTTCAGAGGCTCAAGAAAGAATTGGAGTGGCGGTACAGATCCCTCTCTCTCTCTTTCTGGCTAAGCGGTTATCGGATCGCCGCTTGTGACAGACTCATCATCAGCTGTCTCGGGGCTTAGGTCATATATATATATATATATATATATATATAGATAGATAGATAGATAGATAGATAGATAGATAGATAGATAGATAGATAGATAGATAGATAGATAGATAGACAGATAGATAGATAGGTATGGTTTATATATATATACCTACATATGCATATATATACTGTATATATATATATATATATATATATATATATATATATATATATATATATATATATATATATATATATATATATGTGTGTGTGTGTGTGTGTGTGTGTACGTGTGTGTATTCCTCTTACACATACGAAACTTTCTTATATTCACAAACACTTGTAATATCAAATTCACTACATATACTTTGGGAAAACTTACACCCAAGGGGAATTGTTACGGATAAGCGCTTTTGTCCCGCCCAGGATTCGAGCCTGGGTATTTGGTTTAGTTACAGTGATGGACTATTGAGCCATCAAGAGAGATATAAGTCGACTCTACTGTACATATTCCCATCGAATTAAGGTTTTGTTATTAAAATCAGTATCACCCGTCTCCACCATGGATCCGATGGGTAAGTTAGTAATATTTGACTAATTATGAATGTTTTTTTTTTCACTCATGCACGCGTGATTTTGTCATATTCGCAAATTTTAGGCCACAAATATAATTTGTTATCGAATTTAGTGAACTATGAGAATAACTTCACTCAGTGGGAATAATAATTGATAGGTTCATCTGCTCTTGGCCCTGCCAGGTACACTTGTCAGTTATAATTCACGTTGTGTTGAGTTATTCCCAGGCAATGGTTATTTAGAGATTAAATGATAATTTGGCGTAACATTCTTGAATGTCTATATATATATATATATATATATATATATATATATATATATGAATATACATGTTTGTATGTGTATGTATACATACATATACATATATATGTATAATTGATTCACGAAGATGTGGAACGTGATGAATGTATAAATAAAGGCAAATGCCACGAAGGAAAAATGAAACAATGGAATGATTGCAAGGCCTTTCGACACAACGGTCAAAGGACCATTGTGTCGAAAGGCCTAGCAACCACTCTGTTGTTTCAGTTTTCCTTCGAGGCATTTGCCTTTATTTATATACACACACACATTACATATGTATACATAAGCATTGTATATACATGATATATACGCATTCACAAAGATAAAGCCAGAGTTATCATCTAATATCAACCACACCTCCATATGATTACAAAGTATGTGCGTGTTCATTTGTATAATGGAGGAACCGACTTTTATAGTTGATGCCTCAGCTGGTTCCCTATAGATTTTAGGTAATGTGCACAAGCACTGTAAGACATGAATGAGATGTGAAGGCACAAGCAAAGGTTAATAGGGTAAGAAATAATAGTTGAGAGGAGGATATGTAGTTCAGTTGTCTGTTACGAAATTTACTTTTTAACAGATACTTAAGTAATTCATAGTAACCACAATGCCCTCTTAACTTCTCGAATTTTTCAGACATTTCGGATACGCTGGTCAGGTCGGCAGCGTGGATTCGTTCTGATACTCTGGATGCGGGTTCGTGTCCTGCTACAGACGTCAGAATGACTTCGTGTTCTGGCATTTGGATGTAAGGCTTTGTAGTGACAAGCGTATCCAAAAAGTGTGAAGAATTCGAGAAGTTATGAGGGCATTGTGGTTATTACAATTACATTATGTGTATATATATAAATTATATATTATATGTATGTTATTGTATATATGTATATGTATATATATATATATAATTATATATATACAATACATATATGTATGTATGGATGTATGTGTATGTATATATATATATATAAGTAATTTGCTAGAAAATGTTTTAATTGCTATATCTCGGGAATGAGAGAGAGAGAGAGAGAGAGAGAGAGAGAGAGAGAGAGAGAGAGAGAGAGAAGAGAGAGAGAGACTAAAATAAAGTTGTTTCATAGTTTCCTGCTAAGTAATAGGCCTTTGTATTGGTAAGTGAACGACGAGATGGTTCGCGATGACATCAATCACGAAATCGGATTAAAGTCCGGAAAAGGATGTAAATGGAGGCTTTTTTACCCTCGCTCTTTAGTGGATCCTTCGGGCGTGGCACGAAATGAGTCTGTTTGTGTGTGTGTGTGTGTGTGTGTGTGTGTGTTTTCATTCCTTTGACCAAAATGAGACTGAACACATATTCCTTGATAAGTATTTCGTAAACGCCATTTTTCTTTTTCGTCTCATTTTCCAAAGGTGTTGATGGTATTGTTTAACTAATCCTTGCCCTTAACATGCAGCTATCCAACCAGATATTTATCATCTTTGTTGCAACGAAAAATAAATCAAAGCTTGCAGTGCACAGAAACAATTCGTGTGCAATTGTGGAACTGCACAGGGTTTTTAGATAGAGACTGAATTAGCAGAATTCACATCTCCACGGGGTACCACCATGCACACCAAAACTTCAATTTGCGTAGTGTTTTTGGATAATGGCCCTGATTGGGTATAAGGGGCCACTTGGAAGGCGACTTCAAGACCATCGCAGCGGCTGGCTACGGCGGGGTGGGGGGAGTTAGAGCCATCAGTGCACTTCACGTGGTGCACTGTAGGCATTACTTAAGGTTCTTTGCAGAGTCCCTTCATTCCTTTTACTGTACCTCCGTTCATATTCTCTTCCACCTGACTTTCCACCCTCTCTAACACTTGTTTCAGAGTGCAGCTGCCGGGTTTTCCTCCTGTTACATCTTTGAAACGTCCTTTCTGCCAATTTCCGTTCCAGCGCTGAATGACCTCATAAGTCCCAGCGCTTGACCTTTTGACATAAATTCTACATTCTGCTCTATAATTGATTTGAAGAAGGGGGTTAATTTTATATATTCAGTGGACGTTAGTTAGGCATTTGACTGTAGCTGTGTTTGTGTTTTTTTATAGCAAACGCTTTCGCTAAAAGACAACTGCATGCATACAATGCTTTCAGACAGTTATGATGAGGGAGCAGTAGCGAAACAGCCTACACAAATTCTATGTCAGTGAGAAATTGGTCCTTTCATTAATTATTTTTATCATTGTGGGTTTTAAATTTTTTGTTTTTTGTCTTTCCGGTGTATTTTGAACTTTCTGTAATGCATTTGTATTTGTATTCCCTAATACAGTTCTCCTTGTATTTTCATAATTTACTTACATTTTAATTTTATTTATTTATTAATTTGCTAATATATCTGCTTTTCTAATAACTTATTCCCTCTTTCCGTATTTCCCCTTACCTTCTGTTACTTCTTTCGAATGAACACCATAATATTCTTTGGAAGCTTGAATTTCAAGTTAATGGCCCCTTTGGTGGGCTTGTACCATATGAATAAGGTTCATCTTCTGAGTAATAATAATAATAATAATAGTAATAATATTCTTATTCACCAAGCACTTTAAGTGATGTAACTGGCATGTACTTTCTGTTACTAGGTAACTGCGTTCGCCTCCTTTCCCCCTACCACTTTTCTTCACAGTCCCAAACGGCTTAAAAAGTTGCTCCTTCTGATCTTCACGCTTTAACGGAAGTCTGAAACGACGACAAAGCAGAAGTAGAAATAGTAGTGCGGATCAGCCTTTGCAAGGGCTCCCTGAAGGAGATGGGTCCAGTGACAGTATTTCTATGTGACAATTGAAGAAGAAGAAGTGGGTTGAAGGGGAACTGGTTCTTCTCCCGGGACAAAGTGTTTTAAAAGAAGGTTGGATCAGTGTACAGGTAGAGAGTGGAAAGGAGATGGAAAGGAAATGAGAGGTGTGGGTAGAAAGGAAAGAAAAGTGAAATGGGAAAGCGTATTAGAGGAACTTTTTTTTTTAAAGGATCTGAAGATAAAGACAGTAGTTAGTATGAGATATATATATATATATATCAGCGTTTGAATACTTTTGGGAATCTCAGTAGGCCTGTGATTTGAACAGATGAAAGAAATAGAAGGTACTAATGGTGTAAAAGGAGAGAGAGAGAGAGAGAGAGAGAGAGAGAGAGAGAGAGAGAGAGAGAGAGAGAGAGAGAGAGATGTTACTTGCAGGTAGTTCTGTTTAATGACGCGAGCGTACCAACTCTCAAATGATAATCCCTTTTATAACATATACCTGCAGTTCTAGCCCTCCCTCCCTCCCTCCCTCCTCCCTTCCTTCCTTGTCCCACTCCTCCCATTCCTCAGCCCATCTTATCTGTCCCCTACCTTTTCCTTCACCTGCCCCGACAACTTCTTCTTATTCTTTTTCTTCTTCTTCTTCTTCTTCTTCTTCTTCTTCTTCTTTTGCTCTTTTGGATCCTTGAGGAGGTGAAACTCAACAGGAAGATGAACCTTTTCTCTTTTTTTTTTCTTTTACCTTTTTATCCCTTTGGTGTAACTGTTGTGTGGTGCACGAGAGAGAGAGAGAGAGAGAGAGAGAGAGAGAGAGAGAGAGAGAGAGAGAGAGAGAGAGAGAGCGTATATGTCTTCATCTCTTCATGAGAAATATAAGTGATATTTATAATTCTTCTTTTTATTGCTTTCTAGAGAGAGAGAGAGAGAGAGAGAGAGAGAGAGAGAGAGAGAGAGAGAGAGAGAGAGAGCTGTATATGTCTTCATGTCTTCATGAGAAATATAAGTGATGTTTATAATTCTTCTTTTATATTGCTTTCTGAGAGAGAGAGAGAGAGAGAGAGAGAGAGAGAGAGAGAGAGAGAGAGAGAGAGAGAGAGAGAGAGAGAGAGAGAGAGAGAGACATTTAAGTCTTCAGTGGAAGCATCACAGTTATTAACAACTGTAATGTTATTGCTTTCTTGGTTGCTTCAGTAATTGCTCTTGCAATTAGAATCCCACTAAAGTTTGCGAAAACTTTGTCGTTCAAAATGAACACACATTCCATAAGGTCCACTGCCTGACTACATAATTACAGTTGAAGAATGTTAGGCATTATGTTCATGTTATTATGTTATTAATATTTTAGATGTCATGCGAATTCCTCCATCTCAAGCATTGTTATTGAAAGCCCCAGAAAAGTCGCATTATCTCTTGGTATTGAAATAATTTTGGAAATTAAGATGTATTTGGGTCTAAATCACACTGCATTATTTTGTTTTCATTTTCTAAAACATTAATATGTTCAGTACATTCCAGTGTGTTGCTGCAACATGTAATAATAGGATTAAGACGGAAGAAATCATTATTTGATTCCGGTTTCATTCTTGATAAATAGATGTTATTCAGATATTTTTTCTCGAGGTATTTTGACCTGGTAGTAATGTTCCTGCTCCGAAATCAGATCGACTCCATTTCTTTTTTAGGTAAATAATCTGACATTCACTTTGCGATCTGCACGTAATGTGCCTTTCGGTAAAAGGATGTCTGCAGCAGATGTCTCCAACTTGATAAATGTCGGTTGCGCTGTTGATAAGTAATAGTAACTGACCTCTTCTTTCTGTATTTCAAATTACCCTCTCTTCTTTCAGATGAGCACCATATTCTCTGGAAGCTTGAATTTCAAGTCAGTGGCCCCTGTGGGCTTGTTCCGTATGAATAGGATTCGGATTTTCTGAATAATAATAATAATAATAATAATAATAATAATAATAATAATAATAATAATAAGCAACGGTATTTTAGCTACCCATGACGAATCTCCGAAGAGACATTGTGATACCGCGCGCCGTCGTGGTTTTTGGCGTCCGCGGACTGCATATTAAAGTTTTTCAAGTACCAAGTAATTTTTGAAGTTTATGAGGGAGACCTCCCATGTACAGTCATTCCCATCTGTCACTTTGACCTTGTCTAATGGTCATGGATATACTGTGAATAGAAAACTTTGAATTTTACTTTACGAATTTTAACCACGTCGGCGAGGTATGCTGCCTTGTGGCCAACCTTGTTTTCGTGTCAATTTGTGTCAGAATTTATAATGGAAATTCCTAAAAGGGAAATTCCAAAAATGCAGGAGTCTTAATATTTTGAAACCTGTCTTGGAAGTTTTATACACACCTGTTAGCACTAATACCAGCATAAAAGTAAAGTAGTAAATTTAGGTTTAACCCCCCCCCTCTCCCCAGCCTTGAAGAGTTGGGGAAAGTGTGGTTGGCAGGGGGAGGGGGAAGCGTTATTGAAACTGACGACGAACCTTGCAAGCTTCAGTGTTCCTTAATGAGGCCTAGGAACCCAAAAATAGGTATTCAGATATTATATTTATATTTTATATAACCCCCTCGTAGAGGTGTAGCGCCGTCGATTCACCTCATGCGGTGCACTGTAGGCATTACCTTAAGGTTCCTTGCAGCGTGCCTCCGGCCCCTAGTTGCACCCCCTTTCGTTCCTTTTACTGTACCTCCTTTCACATTTTCTTTCTTCCATCTTACTTTCCACCCTCCCCTAACATTTGTTTCAAAGTGCAACTGCTTTGAGGTTTTCCTCCTGTTAAACCTTTCAAACCTTTTACTGGCAATTTCCGTTTCAGCGCTGAATGACTTTAGGTCCCAGTGCTTGGGCTTTGGGCTTAATTCTATATTCAGTTCAATTCAATAAATTTTATAGCACTTGTGGGCTGGCGAAGTAGGTGATTTGAAGTTTACAATATTATAAGCACTAAATATGGTTTCTCTGAGCATTATAGCAAGTAGCGTGCAAGTGTTTTATGCCGGCAACCTAGTTTCCTCTGGCCTGAGGGAAAGAGTTGGAAATATTTTGCTCTTTTCTTGAAAAACGAAAAAATATAAAATTCTGGGAAAACGAAGGTAGGTAGAGAATTACAAAGAGTAAGAAGAGATGGAAATAAAAATCAAGCTGAGAAAATCGACAGTTATTATAGGTTCTGTTGCATTTAACCTTTTTTTTTATCTTCATGGTTTTCCTTAATTAAATTCCCTTCTATATTCGGTCGTTTTGTTGTTCCAGGTATAAACAGCTTATCTTGATATCAATTGCGTAATGTTTACTATTGTGATTTACAGTCGTCGTGGAGTTTTTAGTAATTAAAATCTCCTTAGAATTTTACATTTCTCTTTAAAAGCCCCGTATAAGCTTACTGAGACCCGTATACACTCATTTGCATAACGAGGTCGATTTTCCTCTTCTGAACTGTTCCCGTTACCCAATTCGTCGGCCAATTGAAGGATAGTATAATGGATGGTATTAGGATGTCCATTAGGCCTTTTACTATGCATATTCAAATGAGCCTCTGTATGCGTATGTGCTTTTCTGCGCATAACTGTCGCTTCGCAAGTGGGAGGGGGTGAGATCATCCCTCCCCCACTCCCCCCACAATCCCTCCATCTTGCTCTCTCCTTTGACAAGTGCATTCGTATACACACTATTCTTTTTTTAAATATTCGAGTCGTTTCGAAACAACCGCCATCCTCCTCCTCCTCCTCCTCCTCCTCCTCCTCCTCCTCCTCCTCCTCCTCCCCCTTCTCCACCTCTTCATCCTCGTCGTCCTCCTCCTCCTACTCATCCTCCACCTCTTCCTCCTCCTCCTCCTCTTCCTCCTCCTCATCCTCCACCTCCTCGTCCTCCCCCTCCTCCACCTCATCCTCCTCCTGCTCTTCCTCCTTCTCCTCCTCCTCCTCTTCCTCCTTCTCCTCCTCCTTCTCCTCCTCCTCTTCCTCCACCTCCTCCTCTTCCTTTTTCTTCAGGCATAACTTGACCATGGGATTTAAGATAGTGATCCCACTCGAACTCCCTTGATATCTCTATCTCTCTTTCTCTCTCTCTCTCTCTCTCTCTCCCTCTCACTATCTCCCTATCTCCTCCCGTATCACCTACCTCTCTCATACATCCAGCTATTGCCTCCTTTCTTCTCTTCCTCCTCCAACTCCTCCTTCTCCTCCTCCTCCTCGTCCACCTTCTCTTCTTTAAATATTAATGGGATGTTTTGCATATCTCCCATTCGAGGCTTTTATTTTGGTTTGTTTCGCGTCCTCTTACGTCAGTCAAACATGAGAAAGCGATCCGGAGGAGGAGGAGGAGGAGGAGGAGGAGGAGGAGGAGGCCGTAAAAGAAGAGAGTGACTGTAGTGCTGTTTGTCCATAATCTTAACATTTCTCTCTTTGTCCGCTCTTTATGGAAAGGAGGGGGTGTGGTTGATCGAGAAAAAAAAATAAGAGGTATGGGTAGAAAGAGAGAGAGCGAGAGAGAGGATAGCGTGGTATGAGGGTATTGGGCACGTCAGTTATTATTGATCAGTCTCTGATCTACCCCCCTCCCTCCCCCTTTTTTTCTTTTTAATCTAGTCCTTTCTTTCTTTAAGAGTTTCCGGAATGTTATTTGGTCCCACATGTTCAATAATCCCACGTAATCGAGTCGAATTCGATCAACATGTGTGTGTCTTGGGATTTTGCTTGTTTAGAGATCATGGCGCTTTTTACTTGTATGCTGATAGAGTTTTTGCAGGCATTTTGTATATATGTATACACATTATATATATAATATATATATGTATATATAAATACACACATATATATACACACATATACTGTATATTTATTATATATATGTATATATATATATATATATATATATATATATATATATATATATATATAATTATGTAATAGCCACAAATCCCTCTTAACTATTACAGTCACATACGTATCTGGTAAAAAGTGATCTGTAGATTCTGTATATATATATATATATATATATATATATATATATATATATATATATATATATATATATATATATATATATATTTATATACATATATATACATACATAATATATATATACTGTACACATATATATATGTATATATGTATGTATGTAAATATATATATATATATATATATATATATATATATGTATGTATGTATGTAAATATATATATATATATATATATATATATATATATATATATATATATATATATATATATATATATAGATTTATATTTCTGAGACGGTAATTACTTGAGAGGATGGTTTCCCCCATTCCTCCGCCGTTCTTGTGATTCACCATCTGATGCAAGCCAGCGGAACAAGAGTACGCGTTGCCGATTGTATGATTCAGTTGTTTATTGTTTAATTAAACAGGGGTCACAAGTGTGGATAAATGCATTAGACAATTGGCCAGGTAGCTGGTGATGGGGTGGTGCATTGCTAACTCATTATTATTATTATTATTATTATTATTATTATTATTATTATTATTATTATTATTATTATTATTAAACATTTTAGCCAGACCGCAATTTTAACGCTCTAGCTTTTCCAAGGGCTGATTAATGAGTTTTGAAGTGTATGTAAAAACAATATTGGCAGACCTTACAAATCATTGCATTGTTATGAATGTAATGTAAGAATAAAAAAAAAACAAGTAAAAAATGCGCCGCAGTTTCTTCGGCTCAGTCGAGTTTTCTGTCCGGTGGTGGCCTCAGGCCACGGCCCACACAAAACTCTTAGCTGCGGCCCCTGAAACTCAGCCACGGTCCGGTGGTGGCGTATGTTGTTGGTACCTGTAGCGCTGCCAGAAGTACGATTATGGCTAACTTTAACCTTAAATAAAACAAAAACTACTGAGGCTAGAGGGATGCAATTTGGCATGTTTGATGATTGGAGGGTGTATGATCAACATATCAATTTGCAGCCCTCTAGCCTCGGTAGTTTTTAAGATCTGGGGGCGGACGGACGGAGGAAATCGGCACAATAGTTTTCTTTTACAGAAAACTAAAAATGGAGGTTGCCATATTCCTAGATGATGGAAAGGTGGTAGCGACTGATCCTTATGGAGGAAATTCGAGCAGAAAGGATATTTAATATGGTCCCTCTAGAAATGTATGTAAGAAACAGATGATAAATAACTTGCTTTTTTTTTTAGCTATGAAGGATTGTAGTCCATGAATACTATACTGTGTACGAAGCAATGTTTTTTCTTATATTTATTTTCCTTTGTGTAACAGAGATAGTTCAGTTACCACGGATCAGTAAACAAGGAAATATAGACCAACATGATTCGCTTGATATAAGTTCGAGACAATTCCAAAATGTCTTGAATATTGCCGTCATTTTTGACGAATTAGTCACACTAGTTTATTTGTAATAAGTAGATAGCTGCTATCACGCTAGACAGAAAGCACTTATTTTGTAATAAGTAGATAGCTGCTATCACGCTAGACAGGAAGCACTTATTTTGTAATAAGTAGATAGCTACTATCACGCTAGACAGGAAGCACTTATTTTGTAATAAGAAGATAGCTGCTGTCACGCTAGACAGGAAGCACTTATTTTGTAATAAGAAGATAGCTCCTATCACTCCAGACAGGAAGCACTTATTTTGTAATAAGTAGATAGCTGCTATCACGCTAGACAGGAAGCACTTATTTTGTAATAAGTAGATAGCTGCTATCACTCTAGACAGGAAGCACTTATTTTGTAATAAGAAGATAGCTCCTATCACTCCAGACAGGAAGCACTTATTTTGTAATAAGAAGATAGCTGCTGTCACGCTAGACAGGAAGCACTTATTTTGTAATAAGAAGATAGCTCCTATCACTCCAGACAGGAAGCACTTATTTTGTAATAAGTAGATAGCTGCTATCACGCTAGACAGGAAGCACTTATTTTGTAATAAGTAGATAGCTGCTATCACTCTAGACAGGAAGCACTTATTTTGTAATAAGAAGATAGCTCCTATCACTCCAGATAGGAAGCACTTATTTTGTAATAAGAAGATAGCTGCTATCACGCTAGACAGGAAGCACTTATTTTGTAATAAGAAGATAGCTGCTATCACCCTAGACAGGAAGCACTTATTTTGTAATAAGAAGATAGCTGCTATCACCCTAGACTGGAAGCACTTATTTTGTAATAAGTAGATAGCTGCTATCGCGCTAAACAGAAAAGTCATTATGCAGTAAATAGATAGCTGCTATCACGCTAAACAGAAAAAAGTTATTATGTAATAAATAGATAGCTGCTATCACGCAAAACAGAAAGCATTCAGAATATAATAAGTAGTCAGCTGCTATCACGCTAAACAGAAAACACTTATTTTGTATTAAGTAGATAGCTGCTATGACGCCAAACAGAAAACAGTTATTTTGTAATAAGTAGATAGTTGCTATCACGCAAAACAGAAAACATTTAAAGTGTAATAAGAAGTCAGCTGCTATCACGCGAAACAGAAAACATTTATTTTGCAAATAAGTAGATAGCTGCTATCACGCTAAACAGAAAACAGTTATTATGTCATAAATAGATAGCTGCTATCACGCAAAACAGAAAACATTCATTATGTAATCAGTAGATAGCTGCAATAACGCAAGACAGAAAACACTTATTTTTTTAATTAAGTAGATAACTGCTATCACGCTAATCAGAAAACGTTTAAAATGCAATCAGTAGATAGCTGCTATCACGCAAAACAAGAACAGGCGAATGTAAATTAGTATGGACATATTAATAAACGCAAATTGAAACATGCCTATAAATATAAGTCCTTTCACAACTAATACGTATTATTGTATTATTATGTATGCGTATGTTTATGTATGCCTTCGTTATTTGTATCGACATTGAAATCCCGCCCATGAAAGGAAGATTTTCCCGCTAGTCTTAACTAATCTTGGGCGTCTTTTTTCCCCCATGAATCAAATTTCCCCCCCGTGGGAAATTTCTTTCATTCCTCTTAATAGAACCTGTTTCTTCGCCTCACATCCTTTGGGCGTTTGCCTTTGTGGCTTTGTAATAAGTTTTTCTAATAAACTTTCCACTGTCGTGATATTTAGGATGAGAATGGCGATGGTCATCTGTTAATATTAAAATACGAAGACCTCTTAATTTTGTAGGTTACTGTATGACCGGTAAGTGCTCTCTCTCTCTCTCTCTCTCTCTCTCTCTCTCTCTCTCTCTCTCTCTCTCTCTCTATATATATATATATATATATATATATATATATATATATATATATATATATATATATATATTTGTGCATGTGTATGGTGTGCATTGTGTGTGTATTATTACTATTATTTTTTTTTTTGTCTATCTCAGTTATCCTATTCGACTGGGGGGTATTTATAGTATGGCGGGGTTCCTGCCTCCTTAGGAGTCCATCACTTTTCTCACTATGTGCGCTGTTTCTAGTAGCACACTCTTCTGCATGAGTCCTGGAGCTACTTCGGCATCTAGTTTTTCCAGGTTCCTTTTCAGGGATCTTGGGATCGTGCCAAGTGTTCCTATGATTATGGGTATAATTTCCACTGGCATATCCCATACTCTGCTTATTTCTATTTCGAGGTCTTGATACCTATCAATTTTTTCTCTTTCTTTCTCATCTACGCTGGTGTCCTATCCTATATCGTTGCCAGAAGCACGATTATGGCTAACTTTAACCTTAAATCAAATAAAAACCGCTGAGGTTAGAGGGCTGCAATTTGGTATGTTTGATGATTGGAGGGTGGATGATCAACATCCAATTTTCAGCCCTCTAGCCTCAGTAGTTTTTAAGATCTGAGGGCGGACAGAAAAAGTGAGGATAGAAAAAGTGCGGACAGAAAAAAGGGCGGACGGACAGACAAAGCCGGCACAGTAGTTTTCTTTTACAGAACACTAAAAAGAAGTGACTCTGATTTCGGTAAAGATTCCTTTTCATATATGTCTTATAAATTTGCTAGTCCACAAGCAGTGAAAATAGTAGGTGAATTTATGTGGGAATTTAAGAAAGTAGGAGGAAAGGGTTCGAGCAACTTTTGGCTCTTAAAAAAAAAAAAAAAAAATAGTAACACGAGTTGAAATGGATTTTCTTGAGAAATTCATCATTCTCCGAACCCGATGCCTCTTTATTTAACAGTAGGCCTAATGATAACGCGGGTCTGTAGATCCATCTAATGATGAGTAAGGCTATGATGTTGTTAGCCATTATTTGTTTTTAATTATTATTAACCAGACAACTGTAAATTCATGAATAAACTTTATTGGTTTTGACCAGAGCCATTGCAATTTGCCAAGTGAAAGCTTCACAAGAATTTTTATAACTAGACAAGAAACAGAAGAATTCAGGCAAATTCTGCAGATGTTTTATTATTATTATTATTATTATTATTATTATTATTATTATTATTATTATTATTATTATTATTCAGAAGTTGAACCCTATTCGTGGAACCAGCCCACACGGGCCATTGACTTGAAATTCAAGCTTCCAAAGAATATTCAGGTGTTCATTAGAAAGGAGTAACAGAAGGTAATGGAAATACGCAGTGGGTATACCGCTATCAGAAAAGAAGTAAAAAATGCGCCGAGTTCTCTGTACAGTTGCTACAGCGTATAATCAAGGCCACCAAAAATAGACCTATCTTTCGGTGGTCTCGGTTAATGCTGCATGAGCCGCGGCCCATGAAACTTTAACTACTGCCCGGTGGTGGCCTATCTTATATCGTTGCCAGAAGCACGATTATGGCTAGCTTTAATGTTAAATAAAATAAAAACTGCTGAGGCTAGAGGGCTGCAATTTGGTATGTTTGATGACTGGAGGGTGTGGATGATCAACATGCTAATTTGCAGCCCTCTAGCCTCAGTAGTTTTTAAGACCTGAGGGCGGACAGAAAAAGTGCTGACAGATTAAAGTGCGGACGGAAAGACAAAGCCGGCACAGTAGTTTTCTTTTACAGAAAATGAAAACACGACCTTTGCTAAGTATACTGTTCTAGTAATACGCAGGAAACACCATATGGAACATATTATGAAAGAATATACAAGCAATATCGAAATTTTTCCCGATGAGGACGGAATTTTTTAGGCAAAAAAATTTGTAGAAGCTCCATGCATAATGAGATATTCTTCATAACACGAGCAAAACGAAGCATGCCGAGCGAAGTTTTGAGGAAGATATATGAAACGCGAAACGTCCAAGGTGAATAATTATGGTGAATTGTGAAGAAGAAGAATTGTCCCCGGTACGAATTTTTTTAGTTTTCTGTGAAAGAAAACTATTGTGCCGGCTTTGTCTGTCCGTCCGCACTTCATTCTGTCCGCACTTTTTTCTGTCCACACTTTTTCTTGATGATCCTAAGTGGTAAACACAAATTAATTAATATAGTTATATATTTATTCCAAAGGTGATTTCTTCCATAATATCCCCCCCCCCAACAACCACCACCACATCATGATGACATTAAATGGGTAACCGACGAGGAATATATACTTTCTGTTATAGTCACGAGCGTTTCCTCCCACGCTGAACAGAGCGATAGAATAAATATTAAAATTCCTTGCATGGCAAGTGATTGTTCAATTCCAGACTGTCCTTTTGACGTTATGGTAACCATTTGCTAATGTATGTCCGTTTGAGCAAAGGTGGGGTCGTCTAACTCCTACTTGATACTAACTGGAAATGATGCGTTACTAGGGTTTTTTTCTATTTATATATAGATTCGTTAATTGATTTTTTTTTTTAATAAGTGAGATCTTTCTATATTTCCCTTTAGCTTCTGTTGCTTCTCTTAATAAACAGCATAACATTCTTTGGAAGCTTGAATTTCAAGCCACTGACCCCTATGGTGGGCTTGTTCCGTATGAATAGGGTTCATCTCCTGAATAATAATAATAATAATAATAATAATAATAATAATAATAATAATAGATACAGTTGAAAGTTGTTGCTGCATCAGCTGCATTCAGTTTTCTGTGTGTAACGGAATGCAGCTGATGCAGCAATAACTTTCAACAGTACCAGTTTGAAAGAGGGTCTGTTACCCACATATACCAGTAATAATAATAATAATAATAATAATAATAATAATAATATTAATAATAATAATAATAATAATAATAATAACAAAACGAGATACTTAGAATAATAGTGATGCTTAGGTGTAGCCGTTGATATCGGCGAATGAGATTACAAAATTTTGTATAAGAGATGAGAGTAATGCGCTCAAGCACTTTTTTTGCATAATTTATTTTTGTTTTAGCATACCCAACCTGTTGCCATTTCACTATGTCGAAAGGCACTGCTGATGTTATTTTCATTATTTTCATGTTTCACTTTTCTAGTCTCTCATTTTTTCCGTTTTTAATTTAATTAGGTAGGTAGGTAATTTTCCAAACTATTTCATAGCTTGACCTATTTGTGGATGCGACAGGTAGATCCGAATGCCAAAATTTTGGCATTATATATATATATATATATATATATATATATATATATATATATATATATATATATATATATATATATATATATATATATATGTGTGTGTGCGTGTGTGTGCGCGCGCGCGCCTTGAAAAGTAATACCTCCAGCTGAACATCGTAGATCTCCTTTTACCGAACGGTACACTAGAGACATTCGCCCGTCAATAATTTCGAGTTTTGGGTGAAATGATTCTCGTAGAAGTACTTGCAGAGGACATACTCCAGCCATTGATGAATATATCTAACACAGATATCTTGGCTGAGGAATAAAGTCCCAAGGACATCGAAGGCAGAAAAGGTTATGTGTCTCTATGTATGTCTTTTATATATATATATAGTCGTGTCATAGATGCTGGATATCGCCTTAATGGGTGGTTTTCCGCGCACTTGAGTTCCAAAAGGAGGTTGGAGAGCCTTCCTTGTTTGCTGGGGTGCGGGGGTGCTGGACTGGGCCTTGGTGGGGAGAGGGGGTGGGGGGCCAAAAGGCGTTTTATACTGTTCCTGCGTCTATTTTACTCTGCTCGATCGCCCTATTGTGCTAAACCGTCGAGTATTCTACTGTTGTCGGGTTTCGTGGTGAAGGCTGCGGTCGCATCAATATCGCGCGGGTTTATCTTCAGAATGTATTGACGGCTGCTCCCTTTATCCCGAAGGAGGGCCTCAAGATGTCCCTAAGGGGTTTCCAAGGAAGGAAAAGTGGTGATGGGGTCTCGGGAGGGCGGGTTGGGTGGGTTGGGTTGGGCTTTGGTGGATGGGAGGGGGGAGGGAGGGGGGTGCCAAAGGAATCCTTCGATTCTGCTTCTTCTTGCTCTTCGCCCTCTTTACTCCCTCCCTCCCCCCCCCCTGACTCTCCTCCTCCTCCTCCTCCTCCTCCTTCATGACTGAGCATCGTAGATAAAGGATGATGGTGATACCTCCTCAAGAGTATGCCAGTGGCTTCTGTCCTAAAATTGAAAGAGAGAGAGAGAGAGAGAGACAGAGACAGAGACAGAGAGAGAGAGACAGAGACTAAAGCATATTGTTGATTCAAGGTGAAGTAATGCAAGATTTTCTCTGACGTAATTTATGCCTGACTTTTATTTTATTCAAATGTAAAATTTACTTTGTGTGAAGGTTTCATTTAAGATTCCACCACAGTTTCATTCTGCATTCCTCGTAATTGGAATTCAAGATTTTTTGCGCTTCATTCCATATTCTTTGAAAGTTTTGAAGTTTCACTCCAGATTCTTTGGAAGTTTTGAAGTTTCATTCCAGATTCTTTGGAAGTTTTGAAGTTTCACTCCAGATTCTTTGGAAGTTTTGAAGTTTCATTCCAGATTCTCTGAAAGTTTTGAAGTTTCACTCCAGATTCTTTGGAAGTTTTGAAGTTTCATTCCAGATTCTTTGAAAGTTTTGAAGTTTCACTCCAGATTCTTTGGAAGTTTTGAAGTTTCATTCCAGATTCTCTGAAAGTTTTGAAGTTTCATTCCAGATCCTTCGACAGTTTTGAAGTTTCATTCCAGATTCTCTGAAAGTTTTGAAGTTTCATTCCAGATTCTGAAAGTTTACCCTTTTCTTTGCAGTTTCATTCCAAGTTCCTAGGAAGTTTAAATTTTTCTTTGAAGTTTTATTGCAGTTATATGAAAGTCATTCCACATTCTTTGAAAGTTTTACTTTTGTTTTGTTTCGTAGCAGTACCTTTTAAAAGTTCATTCCTGATTCGTTGAAAGTTCCATTCCAGATTTTTTGAAAGTTTCTTACGATACTCGTATTCTGTGACACTTGAATTCCTGATTCTTTGAAAGTTTCCACTCTGTGAAAATTGAATTCCTGATTCTTTGAAAGTTTTATTCCTAATGTTTTCAAAGTCTCATAACATATCCTTTGAAAGTTTCATAACAGATTCGTTGAAAGTTCCATTCCTCCATTCCCAAAAATTTTAAAGCTTCATTCCAAATTCTTTGGAAGTCTTAATCCTGGTTTTCGTAAAGCTTTGATCCAGTTTCTTAAGCGTTTCAGACCAGATTCTTTGAGTGATTCATTTTTTTTTATTCTTTGAATGCCCCATTCCCGATTTTTCAAAATTTCATATCAGATTCGTTGAAAGTTTCAGTCTTGATTTTTTGAAAGTTGTTTGCCAAATTCTCTGATAGTTTTACGTTTTCTTTAAAAGTTTCTTCCAAGATTCTTTTCAAGTTTTCTTTTAGGTTATTGGATAGTTTCATATGAGATTATTTAACATTCCTATTCCTGATTCTTTGAGAGTTTAATTTCCAGCGCCTTGGAAATATTTTATTTTTTTATTTTTCATTCCAGATATTGCTGGAAGCCCCATTTCTGATTCTTTGAAAGAGCCATACCATATTCTTTTGAAGATTCACTCCATATTCTTTCGAAATTTCCGTTCTTGATATTTTGACATTTTCATTCTTGACATTTTGAAAGCTTCATTCCTGGTTCTGATGTGAAGGCTTCATTCTTGAATCATTGAAAAATGCCTACCAAATTCTCTAAAAGGGTTTTAATCTTTTTGGTTTTATGAAAAGAAAACTATTGTGCCGGCTTTGTCTGTCCGTCCGAAATTTTTCTGTCCGCACTTTTTTCTGTCCGAACTTTTTCTGTCCGCCCCCCTCAGATCTTAAAAACTACTGAGGCTAGAGGGCTGCAAATTGGTATGCTGAGCATCCACCCTCCAATCATCAAACATACCAAATTGCAGCCCTCTAGCCTTAGTAGTTTTTATTTTATTTAAGGTTAAAGTTAGCCATAATCATTCTTCTGGTAACTATATAGGACAGGCCACCACCGAGCCGTGGTTAAGGTTTCATGGGCCGCGACTCATACAGCATTATACGGAGACCACCGAAAGATAGAGCTATTTTCGGTGGCCTTGGTTACACACAGTACAGAAAATTCGATTGAGCCGAAGAAACTTGTTTACTTGTTTTTATTCTTGGAGCAACTGAATGAATAGTATGAATATCTTATATTCATGGGTCCGTCTTCCAAAATATGTTGCGTCTTGGCCCTTGTAATTTATGTAGAATTGCACATTCTCCTACTTTTTTTTATACTTTCGATGGTATATTTCTGTTTAATATTCACTTCTTGTTTTTAATGGTAGGTCACTTACGTTGAGTTTCACCCCATCACTTGGGGATTGATTGTACAGCAGTTTGGTAGCTTTGTTAATTACACCCTAAACTCTTCAGTGAATAACTAGGTAGACCGTCTTAAAAGGCTGTTAAATTATTGTAGCTTTGTGATTAAATAGTTATGTGCACGTTTATTAAAGTATATCTCTGCTGGTGTGTAATAAAAATTCTTCTCTCTCTCTCTCTCTCTCTCTCTCTCTCTCTCTCTCTCTCTCTCTCTCTCTCTCTCTCTCTCTCTCGTTTTAGTTCTGTAGGATTGTACGTTTTTATTTTCATATTTCTGATTTTTTTTAACTTAGAGTTATGGGAGGCATTCTATGAAGTTGTATGTTACTTAGAAAATTATGTTAAAATACAGTTATGAGGATTGATTTCAAATATCGATAATGAGTTAGTGTAAATACAATCTAGAAGCCTACTCATTAACTTTCTTTTGCTTATCCTTTTACACATATTTATTCATGTGACTGTTTTTTACCTTTTTTAGAAATTAAGTTGCCGGATGCCAAATGGAAAAATAACCTCATACACAATTATGAGGATAAATGTGCCAAGCTATCTGACTGTTTCACTTGTGTAGGAAGTCCTTGATGATGCACGATTTGATAGAAGAAGTAGCCGACGGTAGTGTCACCGGAAATATCCGTTTTAACCCTAAGTTTTACTTGTAATGCGTATTTTTGGGTTAAGCTTATTTTACGTTGCACGGTTATGTTTTTATGATAAACTTATTCTCCTTTAAATGTAATGCAGCGCGAGTATATTTTGGTTATAATCTTATATTTAAGCCTATTTTCAATTTTGAATTTGCGCGTTATTCTGAACCTTTTCCAGTTCGTTCTCTCTCACTCATGTTACAATCTTTAGTAGTCAAATGTTATTGACATTAACGACGCCGGTCAGTCAAATTCGTTCAGTCACTGAACTTAATGTCTTATGATACTCAAAAATACACACGCTATGTAATTCTCACCAAAGGAAATTCGCCAACAGTTCAGCAGTTGTAGTTTGACTGCCATAGTGACTGTTGTGTTGTCTTTTCTCGGGAGCCACCTTTTGTTAGGGTAATATAAATATATATATATACATATATATATATATATATATATATATATATATATATATATATATATATATAAATATATATATATATATATATATATATATATATATATATATATATATATATATATGTATATATATATATATGTATGTATGTATATATATATTCATTTCCTTCCTGGATGTTCATGACGAGTATGAGGCATCTTTCATATGCTTCTTAAAATTCTTGAGGATTATGAAGCATTTGCCAAACGCTTCGTGGTATTCATGGTGATTCTGAAAAAATCATTTATGAGCTTCAGGATGCTCAGTGAGGATAATGAAACATATTCCATACCTACCATAAGGATAAAGAAACACATTCCATATTTACTATAAGGAAAAGAAACATCGTCCATACTCGTCATAAGAATAATGAAACATCGTCCATACTCGTCATGAGGATAATGAAATATCTTCCATACTCGTCATGAGGATAATGAAACATCTTCCATACTCGTCATAAGGATAATGAAACATCTTCCACACTCGTCATGAGGATAGTGAAACATCTTCCATACTCGTCATGAGGATAATGAAACATCTTCCTTACTCGTCATGAGGATAATGAAACATCGCCCATACTCGTCATGAGGATAATGAAACATCTTCCCTACTCGTCATGAGGATAATGGAACGTCTTCCATACTCGTCATGAGGATAATGAAACATCTTCCATACTCGTCATGAGGATAATGAAATATCTTCCCTACTCGGCATGAGGATAATGGAACGTCTTCCATACTCGTTATGAGGATAGTGAAACATCTTCCATACTCGTCATGAGGATAATGAAACATCTTCCCTACTCGTCATGGGGATAATGGAACGTCTTCCATACTCGTTATGAGGATAGTGAAACATCTTCCCTACTCGTCATGAGGATAATGAAACATCTTCCCTACTCGTCATGGGGATAATGGAACGTCTTCCATACTTGTCATGAGGATAGTGAAACATCTTCCATACTCGTCATGAGGATAATGAAACATCTTCCCTACTCGTCATGGGGATAATGGAACGTCTTCCATACTCGTTATGAGGATAGTGAAACATCTTCCATACTCGTCATGAGGATAATGAAACATCTTCCCTACTCGTCATGGGGATAATGGAACGTCTTCCATACTTGTCATGAGGATAGTGAAACATCTTCCATACTCGTCATGAGGATAATGAAACATCTTCCTTACTCGTCATGAGGGTAAAGAAACATCGTCCATACTCGTCATGAGGATAATGAAACATCTTCCCTACTCGTCATTAGAATTATGAAAAGTCTTTCGTAGACTTTTTGAAGCCGATGACTCAGAAACATCTCATGTATGTATAACTGGAAGCGAGATACTTGGCTTTCTTGCCACATTGATTGTTTTCGGTTTTGTGAAGTGGCGATTTTTAGCAACCATGCTATTTCAGATTTTTCTAAAAATATTTACCTTTCCTATTCCTTCATTTCCTGTTTGTTTCGCGCATATGTAGGTTTTTCGAAAAAGCGTGGTTTATTTATCGAGGTACTTCGGGAAATATTCGTTTTCATTTCATCCGAATCCAGTCTTCATCCAGCGTCCTTTCGTGAAATTCAGGCGTTGTTTTCTTTTTGTCTCTTTATAATGTTGGCACTTTACTGTGCAGCCTTTTTTCAATTCAAGAAACATTTGGAATGAAGTCAAGGGCGGCTGTCATTTTTTATTTACTAGCCGCACATCATCATGCGTTTGTTTTTGTGTATGTTTTGTTAACGTTTATTTATTATATATGAGCTTTCTTTGTAAAGTTATTTTTATATTTCTTCAGTCTGCTTAGTAAAGGACGACAGTCGAAAGGCCTCGCAGCAGTCCATTGTTTTTCTTTCCTTCGTGGATTTTGTCTTTACATATTCATCATATTCCATATTTTCGTGATTCAGTTATACATATAATATATGTATAACTGAATCACGAAAATATATTATATGTACCCAAACATATACATATGCATGTGTGTGTGCGGGTGTGTGTATATTGACTTATTTATTTATTTATTTATCACGCACATTCTTGTCTCTTTGTACACCAACACTGGGTCTGTTGCAACATTTCATGCTTTGGAATGAGGTTATGCGTTCCGGAGTCTCCCATTTGCTGGACTTCACCCATCCAGTCACTGACCAGAATTGATGTTTCGTTTAGATGATTCAAAACAAGGATAATAAAGGGTAATCCCCGTACACTGGAAATTTTATTCATATGTACACAATTTGGGCTAAGTGGTGACAAACTACATCTACATAGTAATGACGATAATAGTTTGGTTTCATCGCAAAGGTGAGAGAGAGAGAGGGAGAGAGAGAGAGAGAGAGAGAGAGAGAGAGAGAGAGAGAGAGAGAGAGAGAGAGAGAGAGAGAGAGATAGAAAGGGCTCTCTAGGGCTTCGTCCTGAATCTTTTTTTATTGTGTTCACCACACAAATAATTAACGAAATGGACAATTTAAATAATTGTCGGTGACCACATGTGTTAACTCATTCTCTTAAAAATAAATACTGCAAAATTTAAGTATCTGCTTTTGTGGTCTTATTGTATAGAGTGATTTAAACTCGAATTGAAATTCAAAATTAATTTTTTAGTTAAAAATTTGATCAAATTACATTGTGCAAAAAGTCGCATAAGATCCTTTAATTCATTATGTTCATAACCCAGCAGTAAAGGTTGTTAAGAAAGTTGTTCATTTTTCGGGAGAGCCGTTACATAGATAGACCTAAGTCTTCTGCCTACTGATATGTAGAAAAGCTTCTCAGTATAATATACACAACATGGAATAAACAATAAGATGTAACTTTCGGTCTGTCCTCAACATTTTATGGGCAAAGAATATTTTTTTTTTGCATGTCTGTAGCTTTTGATATTTCTTAATGCATTGTGAAGGGTTGTTTTTTTTATTTGTTCAAATTCTTCGATGATGAATTGTACAATTCCGCAGATAATGAGCAAATAATTGTGTTATTTTTGTTTAGCTTTATAATTTTTCAATGATTAATTGTACAATCTTGATATTGCACATTCTTTCATATTCCTTCGCATAAAACGTTGACTGGACATCTTTAACCTAAAATCTTTATACATACAATATCTATATACAATACACAGTCCCTATAAACGCTCGACTTACTTCATTGGAAATGGATAGAAAGTTTTGTAAAATCCCCTTCTACATCGTAAGTTTTCATTTTTTTTTTATTCAAGATAACGATTCTAGATAAGTAATATGTACACATGGCATCAATCACAAATTGCGCCGATTTTATTTATAAATATATTGCTCCTGTATATATAGATACAAGACGTAAGTGCTAATTTATTACTTTTTTTATCACCCAAGTGAAGGAATCGTAAAATATTTATGTTAATAATTTGCTGTTTTTCCTTATCAGATTCTTATAAGCTATGTTTTCATGGAACGAGGAAAACATTTGCGTCCACTAATATTATTTTCTGCCTGCTGACATTCTCACTCTTGTTAAAACATTTTTTTCTTATTCTAGTTAATACATGATCGTTCATACGCTCATATAAAGAGGTAGAACAATCATTATTTGATTATATACAAGTATGAACCAACATTTTATTTCACTGCTATTATCATTGTATTATTTCATCAGTTATTTATTATGCATCTTTTACTTGATTCTCGTTGGCGATATTGTATCGTAAAAGTTTTTGACGCGTTTTTTGTTTTAATTTGAGAAAATTAAAACATAACCGTGTTGAAATTTAAAGAGATAATGAAAAGCTCCAATGTGTCATCATGAAAGTATTAAAAAGTCATACATACGCATTTAACATATTTGCAATTGAAATATGCACTGACAACTAATAGGCGGTAGAGCAAAGACACCAGCCTTAATGAAACACAAAGGTATACAACGGCCCACCAATATCCAGGTAAAAAAAAAAACCGTTATGCGGGCGAGGCCTACTGAAGATCAAGCCGTGTGATGCCACTGCAAGTCGCCTTCAGAAGACCTGGATTTGACGAGACGCCCTGGCTGGAGAGAGATGTTCTTCCGCCTGGATGTGTGGATGTGCGGATGTTGACATGAGTATCCACCTAACGCTCATACGTTGTGTACCCCAACGGGGTTGATTTGACCCTCAGCAATTCTCGAGGAGTAGGAGCCTAGTAAGAGTGCCAAGGGTAACAGGCTTCATTCGGTGTCCGGGTCTGCCTGCGAAGTGGGCGAGACGGACAGGTCCCTCGGCGGTGGAGACGCGGACGGATGGGCGGCCAGCAGAGATGCGGTGTGGGAGGACAGGTTCAGCGGAGGGTAGTAGTCCGGGCGGGGCGGGAGGAACGGCGGGTACGGCAGCCCCATCAGGGCGTGAGGCGGCGGGTATGGGAAGCGGGCCAGCGAAGGGGGCGTTAAGGGGGCGAAAGCGGACGCCCTCAGGGCCACTGGGTCGGGCACGAGGTCGTGATGTCGCAGTTCGGGGGAGCGGGGTGGCGATGGCCTTTGGTGCTGTGGGTGGTGGTGATGCTGGAGGTGGTGGTGGGCCAAGGGGTGCTGCTGGTGCTGGTGTTGATCATTGTTGTTGCTCTCGTGGTGGTGGTGGTGGTGGTGTTGGTGGTGAGGGCTCGTGGTGGTGTGGGAGGAATGCGTCGAGGGCGTCGACCCCGCGGTGGAGGCGGGGAGCGCGTACAGAAGCGTCTGGATGGCTCTGAGGACGTCTCCGCCGCATCTCAGGAGAACGGCCTCCAGGACCTGCACCTTCCTGCCGGGGAAGAGCCTCACCAGGGTCTCCATGCTGGACAGCTTGGCCACGTCCTGGGCGTTGGCCGTCGTCGGAGAGACGGCCGGGTCCTCGTCGTCCTCGTCTGTCTCCCTTCGGGCTGCTTTCGTCGGGCGTTCCTGCTCCTCGTCGTCGCTGGGGTGTTCGCGATTCGCGCTGGACACCTCCGTGGTGGGTTGTGGGGGCGTGGGCCTGGCGTCGCCGGGAGAAGTGGATGGTTCCACCTTCAGGCTGAGAGGTTCCTCTCGAACGGGCGAGGCTGGAGAACCACTGCGGGCGTCGTCGTCGTGACGAGGTCGTTTGCTTCCAACTGAGGAGAAATAGGAAGGGATTAGTAATGATAATGAAATCATCGATATTATTATTATTATTATTATTATTATTATTATTATTATTATTATTATTCAGCAGATGAACCCTATTCACATGGAACAAACCCACAGGACCCTTTAACTTGAAATTCAAGCTTCCAAAGAATATGGTGTTCATTAGGAAAATACAGAAAGAAGAGATCTCACTTATTAAAAATAAGAATAAATTAATAAATTAATGATCGATCATGTTGCTTTTATTATTACAATAATAATCACAAAGGGGTGACATTATGGGTTAACCCTATCAACGTCATTGGTAAAGAGAGTGAAAGTGGAGAGAAAGTCACTCCACTGAATCGACCTCGAGTGAAAGAATTGAAGAAAGTACTTCGTAGTTGAAAGATTGCTATAACGGACAAGACTTTAGCGGTTCCGATACTAAGAATGTTTAGTGTTTAATGTTGTGAGGTCTGAAACACATTTTCAGTCTGGTGAGTTTTTAAACACGTTCTTAATGTAGTGAGGTTTTTAAACATTTCCAGTCTAGTGAGTTTTTAAGCACGTTCTTCGTGTAGTGAGGTTTTAAACACATTTTCAATCTAGTGAGTTTTTAAACACGTCCTTAATGTAGTGAGGCTTGAAACACATTTCCAGTCTGGTGAGTTTTTAAACACGTCCTTAATGTAGTGAGTTTTTAAAATACATTTTCAATCTAGTGAGTTTTTAAGCACGTTCTTAATGTGGTGAGGTTTTAAACACATTTTGAATCTAGTGAGTTTTTAAACACGTCCTTAATGTAGTGAGTTTTTAACCACATTTACAATCTAGTGAGTTTTTAAATACGTTCAAATGTTCCAGTCTGTTTTGCTGGCCATCGAAAAAATCTTTGAAATTTATATCTAGTATAGGATTAGTTTTTCATCATGGTATGATAATAGTAAGGGCATTCTCTCTCTCTCTCTCTCTCTCTCTCTCTCTCTCTCTCTCTCTCTCTCTAACAGCTTAAGGCCTGTAATGTCTTATGCCACGCCTCCATATTTCATGCTGATATTCAACTGCAGTATTGGAAGTCATACTTTTAAAGGGTCATCGACGCAAGAAACTCAGTCTTGAGTTATCTGTTAACTTATTCTGTGCAGCTTCGTGTAATGTTTTACTTTCTCCTGATGTTATAGCGGTCTATTAAATATATATATATATATATATATATATATATATATATATATATATATATATATATATATATATATATATATATATATATATATATATATATATATATATATATATATATATATATATATATATATATATATATATATATACTCCCGAACTATTATTATTATTATTATTATGTGTGTGTGTGTGTGTATTATTATTATTATTATTATCGGAGAAATATAATTGGTAAGTCCTCGAACCTCAAGGTATTTGACTTTCAATTGAGGAATTATTGCAGAACGGTAAAATGGGGTTTATTTTTTTCACTGAATATTCACCTTATTTTGAGAATATTATGTATATTATGAATAATATGCCCGGTAGGGAGGACGTATTTTTTTTAACGGTATTAAGCAAAAGTTACAATAGAACTTTTACGAAAGTTATCTCACAAGGTAGACCTTTTGGCTAGCAACAAATGATTGGTTTTTGGGAGAAGTCTGGCTTTGAATAAGGGACGTTGGGGATAAGGGTGGGGGCGAGCGTTGATGAATTCCTCAGCCTTGGCGGAGCTTTGCTGTCAACTAAAATCCAGTGGTTATAGAGGCGAAAGTCCGCCATAGTTGTGTTGGTTATTTAAAAACTTTAAATAAACAACTCCATCTGAGGAATTTGTTGGTTAGGCTTTAGACTTGTGAATTTAAATAATTTGTTTGATCAATTTTGTGTTTGCCACATTTTATGTGAAGGCATGGCCGACCGTATTATGCAGAACCAACAGGAATTGACTTTTGTTCCTGTGAAACCAGAAAGCTTCCAGTAACTTCCAGCTTTCTTTGCAGTTAACTTTTTTTCATGATGTGTGCTTTCACTGGCCTGCATCTTATTCACTAATGTTTCGTTGTGCATATTCCGTAACGGAATCAAGTGTGTGACTCTATTTTTGCATGGTCAACGGAATGGTAACGCCCGCCCTCTAGAACACACACACATACGCACACAAACGCACACATATACATACACACACACACCCAGTGAACTCATGTCCTATGGTTACACACACATACACACCCAGTGAACTCATGTTCTGTGGTTACACACATACACACACCCCAATGAATCCATGTCCTATGGTAACATACACACACACCCAATGAATCCACGTCCTATGGTAACACACACACACACACACACACCCAATGAATCCATGTCCTATGGTTACACACACACCCAGTGAATCAACGTCCTATGGTTACACACACACACACCCAATGAATCCATGTCCTATGGTTACACACACACACACACACACACCCAATGAATCCATGTCCTATGGTTACACACACACACACACACACACACACACACACACACACCCAATGAATCCATGTCCTATGGTTACAAACACGCACCCAGTGAATCCATGTCCTATGGTTACACACACACACACACACACACACACACACACCCAATGAATCCATGTCCTATGGTTACAAACACGCACCCAATGAATCCATGTCCTATGGTAACACACACCCAATGAATCCACGTCCTATGGTTACACACACACACACACATATACACACACCCAATGAATCCATGTCTTATGGTAGCCGCGAGATGCCACGGGTGTCGGCCTGGTTGACATTGAAAAGAGTGGAGGCGAGCCTCTTCATTAATGTGTGTGAACCCTCTCCCAAAGTTCATTCCGAAATGTTGATGCGGTGGCCGGGCGACGATGATGTCTATCTTCCGTTGCAAGAGAAGGTGAAAAGAGAGAAAAAAAATGAAAGGAGTGGCGGCGGTGGAAGAGAAAGGAGGAACATTTGCATTTTGATAGCCAGCTGTCAAATGCGTTGAAGCCGACCCCTTACAAGAAACAAAACCCATACTAATTTGTAGGCATCAGTAACCCCGATTAAACAGCTTTGCTCTAATTAAATTATTTCACATTTTAATCACGCCTTTTCTCCCCGGGAGAGAGGAAGGGAGCTTAGAGAGAAAGAGAGAGAGAGAGAGAAAGGGGGTGAAGGGGTAAGGGATTTGGGGGGAGGTGGGGGGAAGAGAGTGGGAACACGAGGAGAAAACAAAATTGATTGCATTTTAACGACTTGGCTGGCGGGTGAGAGAGAGAGAGAGAGAGAGAGAGACAGAGAGAGAGAGGAAGGCCGGTGGGTGGATGGGAGAGAGAGAGAGAGAGAGAGAGTCAGTCCCCTTTCAGACTTCAAGATGATAATTTAAATTTCTGATCCTTGAGACTTTGGGTACTGGATTTACAATTAAGGAAGATAAGAAATGATAGAAAGAAGTTTTGAGATTTTAATTTCATTCGATTGTGGTTCTCGCCCGCGGAGAGAACACCCGGCCTCAAATTTAGGCTGCTGATCCTCCTGCTGCTGCTGCTGCTGCTGCTGATTCTCCTGCTGCTGTTCTGTCAAGGTTTGAAAGGAGACCAGGGGATGGTGGGACGGGGGAGCGTAGACCCCCCGCCCCCCCTCTCGACCAACCCCTGCCGCTCCCGCGGGGGTTAAAAACGCCCAGCTGTCGACTTCAGAAGTTAGATATCTATTCGGATCGCATTTTATACCCTCTTCTGAATTATATTCCTTTTGGTAAATAGATGGTAATTATGAATGCGTGGGGCATTTTTATCGTGGATGGGTAAATATACATTGTTTTATGGCCGCCATATCTTCGTTTTCCGAGGCGACTTTTAAAAAAACCTGCGCTTCAGGTTTCAGGCTTGAAATAATAATAATAATAATAATAATAATAATAATAATAATAATAATACCCCATTCCAGTTAACGGCGATACACATTCACAGAATTAAGATCCATTAGATACAGTACAAAATACAGTAGTAAGGTTACGAAAACATAGAGTAACAGGTAGGTCAACAATTAAAAGTTCATTGTAATGCAGTATTGTATTCAAGTGCTTGGGTTAATTAGGTGCCATACCCTAATAGAACCCTTCTGTTAATTGTTATCGTATATTTGTAACACCATAAATGTCATTCATGAAGTGTTTAAAAATCAAATATTGTATGTATCATTGTAAATCGCATAATGAGGTTTGATAAGTTGGTGGTAATGGTGTCTAAACAGATCGCTTAAAATGCAACTGAAATGCAGTTTCTTTCATTAATAATTTCCAAGAATTAAAAAGGTTATTTCATATTGTAAAGAACAATCTTTCTTATTAATTGTTAGACGCTGAGTTGCATCCATACAACCGAATGATGTCCGATATATCACCGGTAATGATGATGTCTAATGGTGAAATGTCCATGATGGGGGTGGTGTTGGTGGTGGTGTGGTGGGGGAGGGGTGGAGGGGGGTGTTTGCTTGACCTGCATGTGACCTTAAAATGAAACGATAAGCGTTGAATTCGAGCCTTTCAGATGTGGAGACAGTTTGGCAGCACTGAAAGACTACACATTTTTTTTTATTTAAATCCAAAACGTGTTTTGTATTTAAATTTCTCTCTCTCTCTCTCTCTCTCTCTCTCTCTCTCTCTCTCTCTCTCTCTCTCTCTCTCTCTCTCTCTCTCTGTATTTTATCAATTTCAGTGTTGTATCGTGATGTAAGCAACACTTCGACCCTTCTTTTTCTAGTATTGCTTTAGTATGTGAACAGTCTCTCTCTCTCTCTCTCTCTCTCTCTCTCTCTCTCTCTCTCTCTCTCTCTCTCTCTCTCTCTCTCTCTCTCTCCCCCCAAAGCGCTATATCTCACTTAATTTTGTATTAAGATGTACAGCACGACTCTTCTGCCCTATTTTTCCAGTATTGCATCAAATATGAACTCTCTCTCTCTCTCTCTCTCTCTCTCTCTCTCGTCAAGAAATTATACCTGAACAGCTCTTTCTCTCACTCAGTGTTGTATTAAGATATACAACACAACTCTTCGACCCTGTCTTTTCTAGTGTTGCATCAGGATATGAACTCTCTCTCTCTCTCTCTCTCTCTCTCTCTCTCTCTCTCTCTCTCTCTCTCTCTCTCTTTCTCTCTCTCTCTCTCTCTCTCTCTCTCAACAGCGCTTTCTCTCACTTAATTTTGTATTAACATATACAACACAACTCTTCTGCCCTCTTTTTTCCAGTATTGCATCAAGACATGAACTCTCTCTCTCTCTCTCTCTCTCTCTCTCTCTCTCTCTCTCTCTCTCTCTCTCTCTCTCTCTCTCTCTCTCTCATCAAGAAATTGTACGTGAACAGCGTTTTCTCTCACTCAATGGTGTATTAAGATATACAACACAACTCCTCGACCCTTTCTTCTCCAGATATGAACTCTCTCTCTCTCTCTCTCTCTCTCTCTCTCTCTCTCTCTCTCTCTCTCTCTCTCTCTCTCTCTCTCTCTTTGATTGCGCTATCAAAATGTAAAATAAATTGAAGAGTGTGACACCCCGCGCGCGGCTATGACACATCCGGGCCCGCAAAAGACCCTTTTACGAGAGGCGCCATTAAAAACAGGAGCAGTTGACTGAAATATCTTGATTCTTTTGTGCCCGCCCGAGGAAGTTTTGCCGCCGAAAATTATCGCGCCGTCGGGTCCTCCCTTTTGTTCTGTGCCCTAATTTTTTGGCAGGACGCAAAAATTAGGAGAAAGTGATGCGACGGCAACCTTCCAAAATTCTTTGCCTTCGGGGCATTTACCATTGTCTTCGGAGATTTTCAAATGGGATACTAAATCCTCCACTGCCGGGATTTACTGAACATATTATCATTGTCGTTTTCGGCGCTGGCACCCCGGGGTGGGGGAGGAGGGGGGGCGCTTTGGAGCAGGAGAGGGGGTGGAGGGAGGAGGAGGGGGTGGGGATCCGTTTGAAATGAAAGTGAAGAAAATAATGGAAATAAAGGAAAGGTTTTCGACTTTGATTTCGGCCGTTCGCTTTTGGGAAGGGGATGGGAGGTCGGGGGGGCACATTTTCTTCTTTCATTCTTTCTTTCTTCTTCGTCTTCTTCTTGATCTTCTTCCATTCCGGGAAGCGAAAAGAGCGTATTGAGCGAATCTACGATTTCTCAGTTCGTTATTATCATGAGTTGATTTACATCAACCGTGTTAGCGCCAGGAACACCCCGGGTATTTCCTCGCCTTTATTGTATAGTTATATTATGCCGCGGTAATTCAGGCGAAAGGTTCTGATATTCCCGCGGCGAAATAAAAGATCTGAAAATTCTTGGCGCTTCTTTGAAATATCTGCGATGCTGCATTTAAGATAGAGGCTTAGTCGACGGCGGCGCGTCTTCGCACGGAAGGTTTTTATATCGGCATTGTTATTGTTGATGCTGTGTCTGCTATTATTATTATTATTATTATTATTATTATTATTATTATTACTTGTGTATAAATGTCAGTATATATTAGAAATATATATACAGATGAGGAGCTTTCGAGAACCTACTTGATTCTCCTTGTCAATCTGAGGAGAATCGAGTAGGTTCTCGAAAGCTCTGATTTGTATCTATACTTCTAATATATATTTACATTTACGCTGCTGTGGATTTCTGTACCACTTTAGTGACTCGTGCAATGTTGTGTTATTATTATTATTATTATTATTATTGGCTTATTTCTGGAAAAACAGTAAAAAAGAGTTGTTATCGCTATTGTCTCAATTTTGTAAGGACTTAGAACATTATAATTAAGTCTAGCATAAAAACCATTTTTCTCCAGAGCATGCTGTCTACCACACACACACACACACACACACACACACACACACACACACGTGGTCATGGATTATGATTGCAAGTCATTAATCGTTATGTTATTTCATTATTTCATGGAAGTTGAGTCAGTGCCTTATTTCTAGAATGTGATGCGATAGTGCTTGGAAGCCAGTGCCGAAAGGTCGGGTTTGAATAGATTGTATAAAAGTTACAAGCATATATTCTCCTCCTTCCGGTACTGTGCTGCTTTGTTCAAATTCGTTTCCTCATTTCTTTTCGACTTGAGTTACGTCAGGGTGATAAGTTGTCAGTCCCGTTACTCTTTTGGTGAGGGCAAGTTTTGCGTCAGATTTGATATCATGCGACATAAATCTGCAACGTAAAAAAGTTTTTGTGAATGATCCGCGCATCACAGGTTAGACCCAAGATCTTGTAACCAGCATTCTCGTCTGATATTCGCTGTCAGGAGGATTCTCGTGAGATCGTCGGTAGTTTTAGGCTTGTGAGTTTAAATTCTTCGTTTGTCCCGGACGAAAATAATACTAAGGTAATACCTCAACTCGTGTTTCTGACAAGCGATGGAGGCTGGAGAGAGTCTTGGAGATTTGGAGCCTTGGGCCGTTTTGGGGGGTGGACGCCAAAGGGTTGCAGGGCATATGGCCTCCAGGTCTGGGAGGTGTGGGAGCATACCCTAGGGCGTCGGGGGAGTCCTCGAAGGCACACACACACTCAATCTCGCTCGTGGCCACCCAACATAAGAGTTATGAACCCAAAACTTCCCGCTTTCGGGTCATCCTTCGCGCGGTCGTTATGGCTTGCCAGGAATCCAGACATATTGTTTCTCATATGAAGTCTTGTCCCGCGCCTATGCCGTCATAACTCAGCCATCCGGAGACCGCCCCCAAGGGCGCACTGGCCGCGGCCTCCGTATAAGAGTTTCACCCTTCCGGCCGAGAGTTTGTTGATGATCTATAATCTGTCATGATATTGTTCAGACGATCGGCCGGTGACAAAACGATCGGCGGGAAGGGTTCTCTCTCTCTCTCTCTCTCTCTCTCTCTCTCTCTCTCTCTCTCTCTCTTTGACCTCTGCATCCCACCTCCCCCTTTTTATTCGACTCTCTCTCTCTCTCTCTCTCTCTCTCTCTCTCTCTCTCTCTCTCTCTCTCTCTCTCTCTCCTTCGTCCCCTTAGTCACTTTCCGACTAAGTGGCAGAAGATTTTCCGAACTACGGAAAGCAGCCGATTACCGTCGATCTCGCTAATCCGGAATGTTAGACGAACAGACGGGTGATGTCGACGGCCAAGGTTGACGATTCGACTTCTTTCGAGATTTGCGGACTGTTGTCGATCACGTTCGGCCCTTAAAACAGTGAGAGAGAGAGAGAAGAAAGAAGAAGAAGAAGAAAGAAGAGTTATGGGTGGGATAGTGCGGTAATTATCGAGGACATCAGTTTGGTTCTTTCTCCCTGTCCCGTGATCGATTATTACTTGGACCAAGAACTGGAGAAGCTATGGGGACTATTATCGAGGTCTTTATTAAAAGCTTCTCCGCCGTTCTTCATATTTATGGCTTCAAGCTCCCGTTCCTTATACGTTGTAAAACACGAGTCTGCAGCGCGGCCGGAGAGACTGACTATATTGAAGGGCAGAGTTTCTCTCTCTCTCTCTCTCTCTCTCTCTCTCTCTCTCTCTCTTTTGATGCGACAGAGGTCCTTGTTTTTTCTTTATTTCGGGAAAACCAGAACGGGGTAGAAGTTCGAATTTTAGTTATGCTAACGTAAGTATTATAAATAATAACAGTTTTGTCGGTATTATGCTTATGGAAAACCAATGTCCTGAACCAGGTTTTAATTTGTTGCGTTCCTCTCTCTCTCTCTCTCTCTCTCTCTCTCTCTCTCTCTCTCTCTCTCTCTCTCTCTCTCTCTCTCTCTCTCATTGCCTCGCAGAAACGTATACCCTCAAAAGGGCCTCGACGAGGTAGGTGATCATCAGCACACTTGGGTAAAACCATGGAGAAGAGATCAGTTATATATTTTTCTGCATGTCCACTTTTTTTTCGGCATTGGAAAATTTCAAGTAATCTGTTAATCAAGTACCCCTGCCTAACCAAGGCCCACCGAAAAAAGGAAAACAAGAGAAAGGGAAAAAAAAAAGGCTGGGATTCAACGACGGCGTAAGAAGAATCTAGGACCTGTCTAAATAATCATAATATAATAGGACTTTTTTTTTTAGTATGCATAGGTTTGCATTTTTTTTAGTATGCGTAGGGTTGAATTTCTTTTTTTTAGTATGCATAGGTTTGCATTTTTATATTATGCATAGGGTTGCATTTCTTTTTTAGTATGCATAGGGTTGCATTTTTTTTAGTATGCATAGGGTTGCATTTCTTTTTTTTTTGTATGCATAGGGTTGCATTTCATTTTTTTAGTATGCACAGGGTTGCATTTTTTTAGCATGAATAGGGTTGCATTTCTTTTGTAGTAATCATAGTGTTGAATTTTTTTTTTTTTTTTTAGTAAGCATAGGGTTGCATTTGCATTTTTTAGTATGCATAGGGTTGCATTTCTTTTTTTTTTAGTATGCATAGGTCTGCATGTCTTTCTTTTGTAAACGGAGTCAGGTGTTATTGTTATTATTCAGATGAACCCAATTTCATATGGAACAAGCCCACAGGTGCCATTGTGTGCGCAGTAAGTATTTGTTATTTAGTTATTGATACATTTTTCGGCCAATCTTTGCACCAGTACCCAGCATTGTTGGCAAAATTCAAGTTGCAAATATTAAAAAAATGTTCATCTTCGTGTGACGCCCTTCTCAACAAACTAGTTTGATTTAATTTCATCACTGATGTCGGCTTCTTGATGCGAAATTTGTGGGCAAGTCGCCAAAAAATGCCAGAAAAGGTTCTGTGCAGTGCTGTCTCTAGTTGATCTTTATAGCAATGGCCGTATCTCGGACTAAGGCTTTTCTTGCTTTAAGAATGACCTGAAGACATTTCCCTCTGTTGCACACGATCTTGCCTTGAGTATTCTGGTAAGATAGGTGTCCCCCGCGATGGCTCGGATGAGGTGGGTAGCGGGAGGAGGGGGGAAAGGTGACGAGGAGGATTCATTTATGCAAATATCTGCGAGAGAGAGAGAGAGAGAGAGAGAGAGAGAGAGAGAGAGAGAGACAAATGACCCCAGAGAATGTCGGGAATGCGCTGTAGGTGGCAACACTGCCGCCGTCAGCGCTTTTGATGACACCTCCAAACAAAAGAACGCTTCCGTGGTGGTAATACTGCCACGAACGTTCCCTTCGGAGGATGAGAGTCGGGGGTTGGGGAGGAGGGGGATGGAAAGGAGACAGCCAATGGGTTAGTGGGGATGGAAGGGGAAAGAGGAGGGGGGAATCGTAGGGACGAGACTGAGAGGATGAAGCGTGTTGTTCTGTAATGAGGAACCGATCGTGATTGGAATAATGGCACCATAACGACATGCAGGAGAGTGACACGCAAAAACGCAGCAACACCGGGAAGGTTCCACAAGAAGCTGGAGTGGAAAGATGGCGTGTATTGGAATGCAGAGTTTCGTCAGTATTGTTCTGATGATTAGATTTCAGGTGAACAGGTTTTGCAAGAGTGGTGCGGATTGAATATCATAGTTTTAATAGCGATGCACTTATAAATCCATATATAGATTTTGCAATAATAGTCCGAGTTGAAAATGATAGTTTTGATAGTGATTCACTTTTAAATCCATAGATATTGCAATAGTGGTCCGGATTGAAAATGACAGCTTTGACAGTGACTCAGTTTTAAATCCTTAAATTTTGCGAAAATCATACGAGTCGGGAGCTTCGGATTTGTAATGATCCAAGATTAAATTTGTATATTTCGCAATAAATGACTGAATTTAGATTCAGAAGTTCAGTAACGATGATCAGAGTTTGAAGGTGTAAATTGTGCAAAGATAATTGGAATTTAATAGTACCTTGCAGTGATAATCCGAATTTAATTTAGAGATTTTGCAATGGTAATCCGACTTTGGTTTAGAGATTTTGCAACGATAATCCAAACTTGATATAAAGACTTTGCAATGATAGCCAAAATTTTATTTACAGATTTTGCAATGATGATCTGAAGTAGAATAATAGATTGTAGATCAGTTATCGTTTTGGATTTTTGCGTCTAATGCAGATGGACGGAAATTATCTTAGATACAAGGAATGACGTCAGTCCTGCGTGTGAGTAAACAGGGGGGCGATGAATCGGAAGCACAAAAGAAAAGTTCGAAGGAAGACGACGGTTAAAAATGGCAGATCAAAAGTTCACGAAATTATTATTATTATTATTATTATTATTATTATTATTATTATTATTATTATTATTATTATTATTATTATTATTCAGAATATTAATCCTATTCGTATGGAACCCGCCCGCCACTGGGGCCATTGACTTGAAATTCAAGCTTCCAAAGAATATGGTATTCATTAGGAAGAAGTAAGAGGAAGTAAAGGGAAATACGTAAAGAAAAGATCCCACTTATTAAAAAATAAAAAATAAATTAATAAATAGATAAAAATGTATTCAAATGCAAGGAGAATAGTATGAGGTTGTTCTTTCAGAACAGAACCGCAACGAATACATTTCTTGACGCTGGAAGCTCGTCATTGGTATTGATTTACAGGTATCATAAACTGGCACGGCGGCGGTGAGAGTCGCCGACGCCATAATTCTTGGGAAATGATGCATTTCCCATCTCAGCTTCTCCACTCCCTTGTCTGGTAATTAAGGGGGTCGGGTGGTGGTTCTTTAAAAGGAGAAAATGTGATCATATGAGTTGGGCATTTTTATGAAAAGTGAAAAATTATGTATTAAAACAAAAAATTCACAGAAAGTTTCATTTCATGCATTTCCCCACTTTTCTTGGCAAGATGTGATAGGCTCGTAATGTAGAAGCTTTAGGAATGCGTGTGTAGTGATACCATAAGGGAAATGACTGATGTTCCATTTGTAGATGAGATAATGATGAGATGGAGATGGCTTGGACATGTCCTTCGCCCAACTCCTGAGAGAACAGTGCGTGATAGTGTCAGCTGGGCTCCCCTTGGCACCAGAAGAGTTGGAAGACCCATACTTACTGGATTAGAACTGTGAGAAGGGACTCCGTAGGGGGATAATGCCTTCGGTGCACCTTATGCGTTGCACTGTAAGCATTACTCAAGGTTCATTGCAGCATCCCTTCGGCCCCCTTGCTGACCCTCCTTTCAATCCTTCTACTGTACTTCCGTTCATATTCTCTTTCTTCCATCTTACTTTCCACCCTCTCCTTTCAATTGATTCATTGTGCTTAGATCCCAGCGCTTGGTCTCAGGCCTAAATTCTGTATTCTGTTATATTCCGTGAGAAGGAAGGCTTAAGTGAGTGGAGATTTGTGGAAGATAAAGCACAGGAAAACCTTAAGTAACGGGATTTCACGGGATTTCTTTCTGTCATGAGGCGTCGGAGAGATGGTATTTATATATAGCATATATATATATATATATATATATATATATATATATATATATATATATATATATATATATATATATATATATATATATATATATATATATATATATAAGTATATGTATCAGTATGAAACAAATATTCATAAAAGACGGGACGAAGACTTTATAGATTTGACTTTCTGGCGCAAAGAATGTCCAGTTCATTTAGTAAACCAAATTATAGGACATAAACTTAAAAGATAAGTAAAATTCTTGGTAATATAAGGAAAACTTGGTTATTTCCTGTAACTAAAAAGTGTAATATTCTGACGAGAGAGAGACAGGCTCTCTCTTTCTCTCTCTCTCTCTCTAATATCAATTAAATAAGAATCATAACTAGCACTGATGCTTATTATACGTTCTCTCTCTCTCTCTCTCTCTCTCTCTCTCTCTCTCTCTCTCTCTCTCTCTCTCTCTCTCTCTCTCTCTCTCTCTCTCTTTAAGATATCAATAAAATAAGAATTATAAATAGGACTGATGTTTCTCATATATGGAAGACATATACGTTTCTCTCTCTCTCTCTCTCTCTCTCTCTCTCTCTCTCTCTCTCTCTCTCTCTCTTTACGATTCGGTCATTGTGAAGAAGTTTCCACAAATGCCCCTTCTCGAAAGAGTCGAGGATTACAGTTATTGACTAAAAGTTGGAGCACAAAGAGCAGGAATTTATTCAGGAGTCGCTTCAAGATCCTGAGAGTTCTCGTATGAGTAAATGTCCGACGCTCAGAAGGGCCTTATTATTTCCGGCATCTGGTACCTCGCCCAAAATGTATTTTCACACCTCGTAGTTTTTTTGAATTGTGTGAGTGCGCGGGAGAGGTTTATAAATATATGTATATGAATGAGAATATAATATATATATATATATATATATATATATATGTGTGTGTGTGTGTGTGTGTGTGTGTGTGTGTGTGTGTGTGTGTATAAATATATATGTTTATATATATGTGTGTGTGTTTGTATGTATATATTATGTATTACATGCATTTTTACAATTAAAACTGAGGTTTGAAAATACACACGCACACACTCACTATTACAAAATGTGTATATATATATATATATATATATATATATATATATATATATATATATATATATACATATATATGTAGATGTGTGTGTGTGTTTGTGTGTATGTAGTGTCGTAATACGAGTATATTGTTCTCATAACATTGTAGTTGACCAGAAGACAGCGGTTACTGTAGCTTTTATTTTCACTTTTAGTTTTAAAACGAAGGCCCTTATTTATCTGTTGACTCTTATATGTCCACGCGATAGTATTAACATTCTTTTTGTATAATAAACATTTCTGTTGTTGTGTGCGCCATGAAATGCCTTCCATCAACCATATTTGCCATTTAATAAACTCTCAAAATTTTTTTTTTTTTTTTTAACATTATGTCCTCTAAATTTGTGAATCTCGACTTATCAGGTCTGTTTCATTTATAAATATCCTTATCGTATTTCTGTAACCCGGCAATTGTGTGTGTGTGTTTTTGTGAGGGGCGTTCCAGTTTATTTTTGTAAACTTGAATTGATGATTTGACAATGACGTTATGATGTCAGTAGGATATTTTTTTCGAAGTCTCAAAGTATTTCTGTTAACCTGAATAAATTACGCTGAATATTATATATTCCCAGATCTTCGGTA
>NC_089779.1:11949403-11976903 GCF_040412425.1 Macrobrachium rosenbergii | reverse complement strand
ACATCAAATAAGAACGACGCCTCATAATGAGATTGCTGAAAATTTGCTGACAACAGCACATCTTGGTTCCAGGATTATGTAATTTATTTTTAAAAACTTTCTCTTAAATTTGTGCAGTAGTTGATTTATGACGGTGTAGCTGCAGCAAGGGAAACTTTTCCATAGTGTACACGCCGTGAGAACAAATGATAATGCACGAGGATCTGGGGTTGGGTATATTATGGAGTATGTTTGGGCAGAGGGCATCAGACACGAATCCTGATCTAGGGATGGAATTAAAGGGCAGGGATTCATGGTTTTAGTTTTCTGTAAAAGAAAACTGTTGTGCCGGCTTTGTCTGTTCGTCCGCACTTTATTCTGTCCGCACTTTTGTCTGTCTGCGCTTTTTCTGTCCGCACTTTTTTCTGTCCGCACTTTATTCTGTCCGCACTTTTTTCTGTCCTCACTTTTCTGTCCGCCCTCAGATCTTAACAACTACTGAGGCTAGAGGGCTGCAAATTAGTGCTTTGATCGTCCACCCTCCAATCATCAAACATGCCAAATTGCAGCCCTCTGGCCTCAGTAGTTTTTATTTTATTCAAGGTTAAATTTAGCAATAATTGTGCTTCTGGCAACGATATAGGACAGGCCACCACCGGGCCGTGGTTAAAGATTCATGGGCCACAGCTCATATAGCATTATACCGAGACCATCGAAAGATCTATTTTCGGTGGCCTTGATTATACGCTGTACTGAAACCGCGATTGCGCTGAAGAAACTTCGGCGGATTTTTTACTTGTTTAGATTTATTTTCAAGTATGTTTGCGCCCATACATAACTGTGGATTTGTTTCTCCGTAAATGGTTTTAGTGGTGAGTTGGTAGGTTTGGGGCCAAACTCGTGAGAATTCTGATGGAGGATTCAAGATAGTGATCACAAATTCTCTTTGCCATCAAAACATGTCTTGTTTCTCAGTACCAAAGGGTAGACTGCGTTATCTAGCTCATTTTGACAATGTTCAGTGTTCCCGTGAGCCTGAAATGGCTGAGACGCGAGAGTCGTCAGCAAATAAAGATATTAACAGACTTGCAAAGTATTTCAGTATCACTAGTCTCTTCTTTCTGTATTTCCCATTACCTTATGTTACCTCTTTCTAATGAACACCATATTCTTTGGAAGCTTGAATTTCAAGTCAGTGGCTCCATTGGTCTTGTTCCATATGAACAGGATTAATTTCCTGGATAATAATAATAATAATAATAATAATAATAATAATAATAATAATAATAATAATAATAATAATAATAATCGGTATACTAAAGAGAAGAGGCCCAAGAACTGTTCCTTGTGGGGCACCTGATATGACTTGAGTCAGTTTGGATAATGTCCCATTAACTGATGCCAGAAGCGTTTGCTTGAGAGAGAGAGAGAGAGAGAGAGAGAGAGAGAGAGAGAGAGAGAGAGAGAGAGAGAGAGAGAGAATCTTGTACGCAAATACAACATTTTAATAGCTTGTATATAAATAAGGTTGTAATATGCATTGACTTGCGTTTATGTTTCTTTAATTTGTGTAGCCATCCATCTATAATGTAAAAATTTACGCTAGTGTTTTGTGCTACTTTGAAGGTCTGTGACGCGAATTATTTCAAAATGATTTCGTTGCTCGCTGCCATATCCTTTCTGCCTTTGTAGTTGCTGAAATCTTTTCCCGTTTCTAAATAAATTTCCCATACGGCTGATATACTCCATGTGATACGAAAATTGAAGGACTTTCAAGAATGGAAGACCAACTACACTAGATCGTCTTTGTGTTTCGTTCAACTGACGTTTCTTGTGCATGGCGTCTGTTCTCCCCTCCTCCCTCTCCCCCTCTTCCTCCTCCTCCTATCCTATTCCTTCTCCACTGTCTTCTCTAGATTCATCCTGAATCAGTTCCTACTTATCCCAGGGGTATACTCCATGAGCATTATGCATTGCCGGATGCACAAAGGGGCCTCGGCGGTGGTATTGCAGGATTCTCCCTCGGTTGGCTGGGTGGTTTGGGTGGGGAGGGAGCCCCCCTCCCTTGCTTCCCCCTTTCCTTCTCTTCGTCATTATCTGCCTCCTCCTTTTCAATCTTCTTCTGCCTGTATTATTATATCCCGTCAACGGCTTTCCTTCGGCACTGTCTCTCCTTTTCCAGTTTATTCATTTCATTTAAGTTACCATTTTCTTTTCTTCTTCCTCCTCGTCCTCCTCCTCCTCCTCCTCCTTTTCCTTCTTCTCCCCTCCTTCCTCTCCCCTCCCTTCCTCCACAAGCAGCTGGTGTTGGGAATGACCTCATCAGAATTCCGTTCAGGCGAGACCTAATGTTAGAGTTGATATTGAAATAGTTGTCATGTTTCAAATACTGATGCGTAGACCGGCCGCTGGCTGAAAGAGAGAGAGAGAGAGAGAGAGAGAGAGAGAGAGTGAGGAACGTTCTTGCTGGCTGTCCTCCTTTTCGTTCAGGGGATTAAAAAAAAAATAGAACGAAATTTATTTCAAAACAGCAGAGAAACTTTTCTTCCTGCAGGAAGGTTAACGATCCCGCAGCGGGCGATCATAGGGCGGCTTTTAAATAATTGCTGTTATCAGCACAAATAAACAGAGCTACGGATTCCCCCTGATGGTATAAGGGACCAGGGGGGAGTGGGAGTGTGGGGGAAAGGGGTGACGGTAGCCCCCCCCAAAAAAAAAAAAAAAAAACAGTAAAGGAGTGAACCTAACTTTGCAACCTTTTCTCTTATTCCCAATACAGAGATCGAAAGAGACAGAGACGCAGAAAGAGAGAGAGAGAGAGAGAGAGAGAGAGAGAGAGAGAGAGAGAGAGAGAGAGAGAGAGAGGCAGCAGAGGGCGATGCATTCTGACTCGTGGCTTGGGATTCCAGGGAAAAATACCCGGAGGGTCCAAAGTTGCATCCTCAAGGAATGACATTAAGGAAAGCCTCACTGTAAGAGACTCACTCGTAGGGGTCCTCCTCCCCTTCCCCCCTTCCCCTCCCCCTCCTTTCCCCCCTCCTCCCTACCCACCTTTCGTGGGATATATAGTTATGGAGTCTATTTCCTGAACGATACTCGAACTCTTGACACTCTTGCCGTTTCCTTCTGGGGAGGAAAGGTTAGATGATTTGGCGAGAGAGAGAGAGAGAGAGAGAGAGAGAGAGAGAGAGAGAGAGAGAGAGAGAGAGAGGGGGGGAAAGACAGGGCGGAGCGGCAGGCAAAGGGAAAGACAGTTCTTTATTTGGGACAGAAAATGTTCGGAAATTCTAGAATTAAAATTGGTGTTAATTGTTTGGTGGATGTAAGTTTATCTTTTTCTTGTTATTTTTTGTTGGAAAAGATGATTGATGAGTATTTGAAGGGTATGGAGAATTGTATGATGTCTTACAGTGAGTGAAACAATATGACCTACTTAGTTTTATCGGTACGTTATAGATACGAATAAAAAATACCTGTTCATTACAGATACAGATACAAAATATCTGTACATTGCAGCTACAGATACAAAATATCTGTACATTTGAGATGCAGATACAAAATATCTGTACATTTCAGATGCAGATACAAAATATCTGTACATTGCAGCTACAGATACAAAATATCTGAACATTTCAGATACAGATACAAAATATCTGTGCATTTCAGATACAGATATAAAATATCTGTACATTTCAGATACAGCTACAAAATTTCTGTACATTTCAGACAGAGATACAAAATATGAGCCATAATACAACCGCGAACAAATCTGCTATAACGAAAACTTCGCCCTTAGAGTATCATCATTGTATTAACTTTAATATGATGACTAATGCCAATATACTATTAAAACGCTGTTTATTGTTTAATACTTAATAAAATATCTTCTGTAAGTAAGTACTAATGACGGCTCGCGTTTAATGTTTTCATATAATAGTTCTTGCGAAATTAGAAGCTGATAAAGAAATATAATTTTTTTTAATTTTCATTTTTATTTTAGGAAGGTTTGGCTTTCAGTCACCTTTTCACGATGCCAGTACATGTTTGCAGAGCTTAAGCAAATACTAATTACAATAATTTTATTCATGCTTTCATTACCTTTTCAAAATCGCTGCGCAAAGTATAATGTAGAAGTAAACGATATCAGTAAATATCGTAGGGAACAAAACAATCACCGTATACAAAGAAATATTGAAGACGCTGCTTTGAAAAGAAAGTTGCACCAGTCTTATTCATCAAAGAATAACTTATTTGTTGACGAAATTTCAGTAAATTATCTCATTATGCAAAACACTTTTCTAGAGTTGTCCTGATTACACTGTCTTCCTCAAGACGGAGTACACTGTCTTCCTTAAGACGGAATTACACTGTCTTCCTTAAGACAGAATACACTGTCTTCCTGAAGACGGAATACAGTGTCGTCCTTAAGACGGAATTACACTGTCTTCCTTAAGGCAGAATACACTGTCTTCCTGAAGACGGAATTACACTGTCTTCCTTAAGACGGAATAGACTGTCTTCCTTAAGAAGACGGAATTACACTGTCTTCCTTAAGACGGAATACACTGTCTTCGTTAAGAAGACGGAATACACTGTCTTCGTTAAGACGGAATACACTGTCTTCCTCAAGACGGAATTATACTGTCTTCCTTAAGACGGAATTACACTGTCTTCCTTAAGACGGAATAAACTGTCTTCCTTAAGACGGAATACACAATCTTCCTTAAGACGGAATTACACTGTCTTCCTAAAGACGAAATTACACTGTCTTCCTTAAGACGGAATACACTGTCTTCCTAAAGACGGAATTACACTGTCTTCATTAAGACAGAATTACAGTCACACTTTTTTCCAACTTCTGTAATATATATATATATATATATATATATATATATATATATATATATATATATATATATATATATGTATTCAATTTTATAACATTTAAAACAAATATATAATAAAAACCTTGGGCTCACTTTCATATAAGGGTCTTTGCATTTTCATTACCATTAATGATCTCCATAGTTACAAAATTCATTGTTTGTTTACGAAATAGAATTCAGGCCTCATGACTCCAGCCAAATGTACTACATGCTTATGTGATGTGACTGACACATATTATTTGATGCACATGTACATTTGTGAGTGAATGCGCATATTATGCCTTTACATTCATTGCTGATGTGTATCGCCAAAGTAATTAATGAGAAGTAATCAAAATATAAAGTGGATTCGTCTTTGTCCGTTTAGATAAGGATAAGTTTGCTTGTCATTTGTCATGGACTGAAAAATAGTTTCATCCTTTTATTGTTATAAAAAATAAAGATTTATAACAAAGCCTAATTTTTCTGTGTTATTAGCGATCACAATAATTTAGTCTATAAAACTGTTGATAAGCACCATAGCAGAAACGAGAAAAATTAATTTTATTAGTTTTCGTTATTCACCGGTTATGATTATTTTGTAATTGTTAATCACACTGTTTTATTTGCGAGGTACTGATCCCATTTGAGTGTGGAACAACCATACTAATCTGTGGTGAACTGGCCCGTAGCCATTTACCGTGAGTTATTGAAGTTGGAAAGTGATTTTGCGGTGTAGGATATCAAAAATGCCTTTGTTATGGTATCCTTATAGGGGCATCGGCCTATAGGAGGGTTACGCTGATCCTGTGGGAAACACCCGTAGGCCTCCAGAGATCACCCAATCCCCGAGAAATTGGCCCCGGGCCATGTGTATAGTAAACCTGTCAGGGTTACCTATGGGTAAACCTGTTAAAGGCCTCGCTCGTCCTTTTGAGGGGGTAATTTACCACGACAAAGGACCTGCTGAAAAGCTGAGGAGTAGGAGCAGGCTAAGCAGGAGCAACAGCAGATTGGTCCAGACATAAGATACCTGTACGGCGCACGAATACAACGGCGCGTAGGACCGTGACAGGACACGAATGGTCGCGTTCTGTCTGAGGCTTTTTGACCACAACAAAGGCCAGTCGACAGCCTCCGTGTTACGCGTTTTGTGAATCTGGTTTTCCGTCCTTCCCTCACCTCTTTACCCATGCGCACTCCTCCTGCCAGCCATTTGCATCATTTAAAATGGGATTTAAATTGGCTGCGCTATACGTAAATTAAATACCCTTTTTTTTTTTTAGTCTTTTAAATAGGTTCTTGGGATATTTACATTATGTGTAAATACTTAGCTTTCCTCATTTACATCGGTTTAATAGGCTCATTACTGGTTACATTGTAAACAAAGACGCACCTCTTCTTCATTTACATCGTTTAAATAGGTCCAGAATTAGTTATATTCTGTGCAGACAAACGCCTCTTCTCATTTGCATATCATTAAGGTAAAGGTTTTTTCAATTTCCAATAATGTTTACATTTCTTTATCATTTAAATCTTGTCGGAGGCTGGTGCCTATACCAGCCATTATTTACTTTGATGTATATTGAGGTTAATGTAGTTTGGCGCCAGATAAAGTGCGATCAATCAGTTGTGAAAGTTAAGATACCTGCTACTTCTTGTACTGGGAGGAATTCATAAAAACATCTCCCATAAACATTTCCAATCAGCCCATTCCCTGACGTCGAAATCCCATAGAGACTTAACAGGCTGGAAAATGCTACGCCGTAAGATATTTGATCTCTCTCTCTCTCTCTCTCTCTCTCTCTCTCTCTCTCTCTCTCTCTCTCTCTAGAATGGCTCTTTTTCTCTCTCTATAACGAACGCCTCTCTCTCTCTCAAGGCTTTGTTTCTCTCTCTCTCTCTCTCTCTCTCTCTCTCTCTCTCTCTCTCTCAGGCTACACGGTTAATAGGGCGGTCGGCCTGGGAAGGAATATATATACGGGTAGATCTCAAGTTACATCGAGATTCACACAGGTGACGTCTTGGCTTTTTCGCGGGTGACGTAAATGACAATAAGCTGTTTAACCGAACAAGATTGCTCCAAAAGTAAATCGGTAGCTATTATTATTATTTTTATTATTATTATTATTATTATTATTATTATTATTAAATATACGTACCCATACATAACTGGATTTCGCACCATTATTATTATTATTATTATTATTATTATTATTATTATTATTATTATTATTATAAACTAAATAAGGCTCAACGATTATAGTAGCAGTATCCTTTAACCGTTATTCTTCCCTGATAACCCCACAGCCATGTCAACAAAGTTTTAAAGTTAGAATTATAATGCATAGAGATATTCCTTTCAACCTCAACGTCTGACACCCAAACAGCGTCAGATAAAAGAGATACTTTGAGAAAGACTAACTTTCCAAGGAACTAAGACAATCTTCTATGTTAGAGTGCACTTAGGAAATCTTGTGATTCCAGCTGGAGGTTTAGAAGCAGGGCCTTTGTGGTTTTATTGTAAAGGGAATAACTTGAATTATGATTATTGATGTAAATTTACCCATATTTCTTCTTTCCTCTGTGTTTCCCGTTGCCTCCTCTTAATTCTTCCTGATGAACACTATGTTTTTCAGAAGCTTGAATTTCAAGTCAGTGGCCTCTGTGGGCTTCCATATGAATAGGTTTCATCTCCTGAATAATAATAATGGTTAAAGGATACTGCTACTATAATCGTTGAGCCTTATTTAGTTATAATAATAATAATAATAATAATAATAATAATAATAATAATAATAATAATTATAATACAGGTTTTGTTAAACAAAATGGCAGTTTCAACAGCATTTATTTTATATTGTAAACGCTCAATTCGTCTTATCAGTTGCTTTTCTTGCGCTGGAATGGTTGCAAGCAATTGACCGATATTCATATCCGGTGGTTTAGTGATGTGTAGGAGGTAGTTCTCGTGGGGTGTCGACTAAACCACCGGATATGAATATCGGTCAATTGCTTGCAACCATTCCAGCGCAAGAAAAGCAATTGATAAGATGAATTGAGCGTTTACTATATAAAATAAATGCTGTTGAAACTGCCATTTTGTTTAACAAAACCTGTTTTGAAGAAGGTCTTTTTCATAATAATAATAATAATAATAATAATAATAATAATAATAATAATAATATTACAGACGAGGGTGCCGTTTTTCTATAATAAAAAGTGCATAGTTTATAATATTATCGTTTTGCTTTTCAAATCCAACATCGTTTATGGCAAAAATATGATAATCGTTCTCTTCCTCTCCCATTAGGTCTCAAGTGTAATATTTTAGAAAGCAGTTAACGCCTCAAGGAGTGCGCAGTTCTTGAAAAGAGCCATAGAGGTTTGGTGCAAACGGCAGCGTTATCTAACAAGGTCCAGAGGCCAACACAGGTGGTGAGTATTATTTTGTTGTTCCATAACAACTGTATTGTATTTGTTTTCCTTTTTTTTCCCCCGAGATATTTCTTGCTAGTTTTTCATTTTTTTTATTCCGGTCATCCCTCTGGTGCCCGTGGGAATTCTCTCCTTAGTGGGGCAGTACCGTAGTGCACCTAACTTGAGGTTCTTTGACTGCACCTCCGTTCATATTCTCTTTCTTCTATCTCACTTTCCACCCTCTCCTAATAATTGTTTCATGGTGCAACTGCTTTGAGGTTTTCCTCCTGTTGCACCTTTCAACAATTTACTCTGTCAGTTTCCGTTTCAGCGCTGAATGAACTCATAGGTCCCAGCGCTTGGCCTTTGGCGTAAATTGTTTATCCTGTTCTGTTCCATGGGAATTCTTTCTTCAGGCTTTTGTGGTTCTTTAGAAAGCGTTTGATTTGGGTTGTAATAATTATGATAGTTAAAGTCGCCTGTTATTCGTGTTGTCACCGGAATTCAAAGATTGTCTAATTTTGTACAGTATTGAGAGGTCATATGAAATGGCTGTTCTTCTCTTGCCTGTCAAATCTCTCTCTCTCTCTCTCTCTCTCTCTCTCTCTCTCTCTCTCTCTCTCTCTTCGCTTGTTATTCGTGTTGTTATCTGAATTCAAAGATTGTCCATTTTCGTACAGCATTGAGAGGTCATATGAAATGGTGATTCTTCTCTCGCCTGTCGAATCTCTCTCTCTCTCTCTCTCTCTCTCTCTCTCTCTCTCTCTCTCTCTCCGTCTTCGCTGGTGGTCCGGAGGCGGACGGTCAATCGAAACTGATGCCTTAGTGGCTACTGAATATTAACAGACCCCTTGGGAGGCGGCACCTTTCATACGGTCAGACGCCTTTTCAACCTGAAGTTTCTGTTGAGTTTGACCCTCTCGGGGATTATGAACCCTTTTCGCCCCCAATTGATCGCAAGTTTCTCCTCTCCGGTTTCGTGTTTGTGTTTTGTGTTATGCCTATGTATATATGTGGAGTTTTTTCCTCTCTCCTTCTCTTTCTGTACACACGCACACACATACACACACACACACACAACCCCCACATATATACTGTATATATATATATATATATATATATATATATATATATATATATATATATATATGTGTGTGTGTGTGTGTGTGTGTGTGTGTGTTTATTATGTACATAGATAAACATATGTGAAGACAGATGTAAATGAATATAAAACGCGCACACACACTCACTCACACACAGACACACATATGTGGGTGTGTGTGTGTCTATGTGTGTGAGTGACTGCGTCTGCGTGTTTCGTGTTCATTTACATCTATCTTCGCATATGTTGGTCTGTGTAAACACCCGCATCCCCTCCCGTCTCGAAACTATATATCCATAAAATAAAGATATAGCCTATACGGTAAGAACCGACTGTTCCCATTTAAAACTGTTTATTATTCTACATATCCAACAGAAACAGACCGTTAATGACCCTGTGAGTTGGTAAATGTTTTAACTGAATGAAATGGAACGTTTATGCGATGTGTTTTTATCCGTTAATCGAACTCCACGTCCAGGATTTTAATTAACTGGTGATTGCTTCTTCTGGTCAGTAACAACTCTGTTCCTTATTTCTCATAAATAACATAGTAGCTAAGGCGAGGTATTTATATCATTCTGAAAGTAACCGAGCACCGACTTTTGGGGATGTAACTGAAAGTAACTTAGTAATTACTTTGCTCAATATATATGATTTTAAAAGTAATGGGGTCATAAATACAGGGAATTTGGATGATCGTGAAAGGGACCTATTAACACCTGTTTGATATTTGCATGAGCGTGAACTATTCCTCCCAATTTTAGTCGAATATTTTATTACGCTGTGATAGTCACATCTCCCACAAAATATAGCATTTAAACGCTTCAGATTTTACAGTATTTCAATCATGCTAGAGTTTCATGATGTAATGTTGAATTATGCCTTCTAATTATTGTGGGATATTTTGTTACCATCTTGATAGTCAAATCTCCCACAAAATAAAGCATTTCAACGCCTCAGATTATATCTCAGATTATATACACTCGTTTAATCCAGCTGTGAGTTTCATGATTCAGTGTTTTGATCAGTGCTGTGTTGTGGCCTAAGAAAGCCTGTCAGTCACATTTCATGAAATCATTCCCAGATGAATGGCTTCGTATACTTTGCATGTGTGTAATTCAGTTTGATTACCAACCTTCGCTTTCGCCGCTCGCTGCTTCGAGACCAAATACAGTTAGAACTTTCAGGAATAACATTGCCTGAGAGGTGGGCATTAATTAATCGCAGATGTTTTTAGTGACTCCATCTTAACATCATATTACCAGAGGTTTCTTATACCTTATCGTTTTTTAGTTTTCTGTAAAAGAAAACGGTTGTGCCGGCTTTGTCTGTCCGTCCGCACTTAATCTGTCCGCACTTTATCTATCCTCCCTAAGATCTTAAAAACTACTGAGGCTAGAGGGCTGCAAATTGGTATGTTGATCATCCACCCTCCAATCATCAAACATACCAAACTGCAGGCCTCTAGCCTCCTCAGTAGTTTTTATTTTATTTAAGGTTAAAGTTAGCTATAATAGTGCTTTTCTGGCCGTCTTTATAGTTTCATGGGCCGCGGCTCATACAGCATTATACCGAGACCACCGAAAGATAGACCTATTTTAGGTGGCCTTGATTATACGCTGTAGCGGCTGTACAGAAAACCCGATTGCGCCGAAGAAACTTCGGCGCATATTTTACTTGTTAATGTTTAATATTACTCTTCAGATACTTTCCCGTAGGTTGGGCAAGGTCTAGAGGTCCACACCATTCCTTAGCTCCCCTTCAAAACCTTGCTGTATGTTCAGTGGCACTTCCGGGCACAAAGTCGGAAAATTTATTATTATTATTATTATTATTATTATTATTATTATTATTATTATTATTATTATTATCATTATGATTTAATTTATGGTGTGGTACATATTTTGGTCAGTAACAACCTCTTGCATTTTGAAATAATAGACATATTACAGTATTAATTAATTCCCAACTAGCTTATGAGATATTAGTCACTTTCTCATCCATAAACTAGTAAGAACATCAGGATGATCCTCTAGAAACAGAAAAACTGAAGGAATGTCAGATTTAAACCAAATTTTGAGCATCATTAATGATGTATAAAAAAACAGTCAGGGATCAGTATACTAGAGAAAAATGTAATGAAAGTGCAGGATGTTTTTAACAGCGAAAAAAAAAATTGTAAGCTTAAAATCCTCTGAAAATATTTTGTTTTATTATCTTCTATAAAATATGTGGAATTAAGAGCTTTCATGTCTAGAAAAATGACGGGTTATATTTTGGTTCATCAAGTGGTGTGTTTGTAGGAATACTAATGTTTAAAAATTGTCACATAATTAATAGTACAATTATTGATTTTACGCAGTTTATATTTAAATATGTTATTAGTCTCATTCATCTACTCACTGAATTAATGTATCCATGTGCATATATATATATATATATATATATATATATATATATATATATATATATATATATATGTATAATATTATATATATATATATATTATATATATACATATATATGTTTATGTATATATATGTATGTATGTATTTATATATATATATATATATATATATATATATATATATATATTATATATATATATATATATATATATTATATATATATATATATATATATATATATATATATATATATTTTTTTTTAGTTTGTACATACATCAGGCTTTGCCTCTCCGCAAAATTTACAATCAGTGATCTTAGGAATTATCTTTTATTTCTGATAGGAAAAACACACTTCTTTACAATCCCGCCTTCGAGTGAATGGGGCCGTGGGGCCTCATGGTCTTTTGGGGGGTGGGGAGGCTGATGGCCAATGTGTTATTATAATATTTAGGTGGTCCATTTGTGTACCAGTTTCTCTTCCTTTGTGTTCCTCATGAATTGGCGATGTCATACTTGTTATTTCTGTATTGTGGGGATGGAGAGAGAGAGAGAGAGAGAGAGAGAGAGAGAGAGAGAGAGAGAGATAGCTTCTAAGTATTTTATTGCACAGTATTTCTGTTTAGGATGCCTAAAAAACAGTGTAGCATGATTTTGGAGTGACAAGGAAACGAAAAAGAAATATAGGGAATGAGGGGAGAAAAAGAAGAGAGAGAGAGAGAGAGAGAGAGAGAGAGAGAGAGAGAGAGAAGGATATATCATAAGCATTCTGTTGTACGCTATTTATGTATAAGAGAATTGGAAATTAGAGTGAAGCATGATTTCGGGGTTAGAAGGAAAGGTAAAGGGAAGAAGAGGAAGAAGAGAGAGAGAGAGAGAGGAGAAGAGATTTGATGGATCAGGTTTCTCCAACAAGAGACGCACCAGTAGCGAAAACCTTTTTCTGGGAGACCGAAACTCCACCCCCCGCCCCCCCGAAGTATTTTTCTTCCTCCTTCTTTCATTGTGCCCGAATTGTATGAACTGCTTCTTCCAAAAGCTGTTCCTTTTGATATTTGCCGCAACCTACTTCTACACTTGTTATTTCAGATGTCAAGATTCCGTGTACAAATGTATTCGAAGTCGATGTGTGTGTGTGTTCTCCCATGCTTATTATATTCGGCGGTCGGAGAGAAAAATGGATTTTGTGTTATTCAGTTTCGATATTTTGTGTTCTTTATTTTTTATTTTTCGTAAGGTGGGAGGGAGGAAGGGGGGCCCGTTGTAAAGCTAGAGTTCATTTGTATATATATATATATATATATATATATATATATATATATATATATATATATATATATATATACATACACATAAATATGTATATATATATATTATATATTTATATATACACATATATTTATATATATATATATATATATATATTATATATTTATATATATACACATATGTATATATATGTATATGTATATATAGTATACTCAAAATTCAGTCAGATTTTCATCTTTTATCTATTTCATTTATTATTTCATGAGTAAATTACGAATGTAATTTCCTAGTAAAGTTTTACAAAGTAGGATTTGAACTTCAAGATATTTTTCGTCTTTTCTTTCTTAAAAACGCGTAGCAGAGAAAGCAAGGGTGATTTACTCCCTATGTTTATGTTATAGAAAGGTCTACTGTGTGTTTGTTTCATATATATATATATATATATATATATATATATATATATATATATATATATATATATATATATATATATATATATTTATTTGAAACGTACCATTCCAAATACGCTAAAACTATTGTACTAGCCAAATCTGAAGCTCCTGTTTATGGTGTCATCATATTACACTGATATGCTCATTGTATATACATTGTATATATATTGTAGAACTTTCATGTCTTATGTAGCTTCGCGTTTCAGGATTAGCACTGCTGCAGCTGATCCCAGCTTGTCTAGGTGTAAGTCTCTCTCTCTCTCTCTCTCTCTCTCTCTCTCTCTCTCTCTCTCTCTCTCTCTCTCTCTCTCTCTCTCTTTCGCAGTTAGTTGACGTTGATATTTGTCATGCGTGGTATGGCTAAGCGAAAGGGAATTAATTGTAATTTTGATATTGTGTCGTATTCATATATATATATATAATTATGATCGGCTTCCTTTCATTGCATTAAACGAAATTATTTTTGCGTTGTTGTCACTATCTGTTTCGTTTTCCGGATTCTCTCCTGTGACTTAAAAATGCATCTTGTGGTCATTTAGCCTTACCTGCGAACTTCAATGCATGGTTTTAGGTTTCTGTAAAAGAAAACTATTGTGCCGGTTTTGTCTGTCCGTCCGCACTTTATTCTGTCCGCACTTTTCTCTGTCTGCACTTTTTCCGTCCGCCCTCAAATCTTAAAAACTGCTGAGGCTAGAGGGCTGCAAATTGGTATGTTGGTCATCCACCCCCAAATCATCAAGCATAGCAAATTGCAGCCCTCTAGCCTCAGTAGTTTTCATTTTATTTAAGGTTAAAGTTAGCCATGATAGTGCGTCTGGCTACGATATAGGCCATGCTACCACCGGGCCGTGGTTAAAGTTTCATGGGCCGCGACTCATACAGCATTATACGAGACCACCGAAAGATAGATATCGGTGGTCTTGATTACACGATGTAAAGAAAATTCGATCGCGCTGAAGAAACTTCGGCGCATTTTTCACTTGCTTATTTTCACTTGCTTACTTATGCTGCAAGATTGTCTGTATATCATGAAATACGATAATAACTTAAGCAACTATCACTTAAAACCGTTTAAATCGATTATCATTCGGAACATCTTATAATCATGGCTTTCAGAAACTGGGTCCATCAATGAAGATTCCTTTTGCATCTCCGCTAACAAACTGTGCGTTTTTATTTTGATGACAACGGATCAGTATCGACCTTTGTAACTTGAAAAACAAAAATTATGAATTGGAGAAGAAATGTTTTTAAAAGCACAAACATTTTCGGAGCGTCAGGTTCCCTCTTCAGTGTGGAGACGTTGACCTTTGTTCCGAACGGAGTCGTCGTTTAAAAATTTTATCTTTTTATCACTTAATTTTCAGAAGTTACAGTTTATTTTACAGCTGCAATGATGTAATTTTTAAATGATAAAATGATGGTTTGTCCGTCGTGCAAAAGAAGTAGGATGTCAAATATTGGTATTCACATTAAGGCCCAGCGATGAGGTCATTCATCATTATTGTACTTTAGTAATTTATTTATGCCTTTAAATATTTATTTATTAGATTTATTAATTTATATATTAAATTTCTAATAACTGATCGCTTCCTTCTGTAGTTCGCGTTACCTTCTGTTAATTCTAATGAACGCCATAATATTATTTGTAAGCTTGAATTTCAAAGAATATTATGGGCTTGTTCCACATGAGTAGGGTTCATTTTCTTAATGATAAAAATCAGAGATATTTACTTTTCCAGTACGATCATGTTATTGAAATAAAAAAATGATTTCTTAATTTTTACTTTTATGTTTCGTATTTCTCCCTGTCTCTCTCTTCATTTCTAGTGAGGTATGTGGTAGTAAGTTTAGAGAAGATTTACGCAACTAAAAAATCCTGTAGAACGTCAGTGTAGATTAATTTTTGTTTATTTGATATATATTTTTTTTACGAGGTGTGTGTTACTTTCTTACTTATGTACACGAAGAGTGGCGTATTGAAACAGAATCAATCTTTTTTTTATTGTTATTCTGTTTTGAAATACGCAAGCAAGCCACAGGGCATCAGTAAAGAAGCGATACTTTTTAATAAATTATAACTTTCTGAGTATGTGTGTGTATGTCAGCTTACCTCTGCATTATGTAAACTGACATGTAACATCAAAATACAGCTGGTGTTGTTTATTTGATTATTGCTTGTTCCTACACAAACGCAAACCTTCGTCCTTTACATAGGGATTTATCCTGAATTTGAAAAACTTGAGGTTTTTATGTTAGAAGATATATAAATTGCTTTTAAAATTTGTTGTTTGTTCCTACACAAATACAATCCTTCTTTCTTTACAAGGGTTTAGCTTTAATGTAAAGAACTTCAGGTTTCTATGTTAGGAAAAATTCAAATTACTTAAAAAATTTGCTGTTTGTTTCTATACAAATACAAACCTGAAATTCTTTGCATTGAAGCTAAATTCTATGTAAGGAACTTAGCGTTCGTATTTCGGGAGATATACAAATTACTTTTAAAATTTGCTATTTGTTCCTATACAATTACAAACCTTCGTTGTGTACATAAAAGTTATGCCCGTATGTAAATAACTTCAAGTTTGTATGTTAAGAAAAATTCTAATTACTTCAAAAAAATTTGATATTTGTTCCTGCACAAATACAGACATTCGTTCTCTACAAAGACGCTAAATCCCTACGTACAGAACTTCAGACTTGTATGTTAGGAAAAATGCAAATTACTTATAATACTTGTTACTTTTTAGGGGTATGCTTGTCAGTTTTCTCCTGCATTATGTCAGCAAACAGTATAACAAAAGATGATGCACACACACACACACACACACACACACAAATGCTGCTTTTCATTTTCGGATAAACTATTCTCCACTTGCAAGTGATATAATCCTAAATCCGTTACTGTAATTCTAAAGGAGTCGATGGCCTTTTTTATATTTCATCATTCCTACCTTCCTTTCTCTTTCCCCTTTCTTTTTTTATCCTTTTTTCCTCTTTCTCTCTTTTTCTTTCTGTCTCTCTCTCTCTCTCTCCCTCTCTCCATCCCTTGGTTTCCATCATCAAAGAACCCTGGAGTCTTTTTAACCCCAACACTTGTCCGTCAACCTTCCTTTAGTCGCAATGTCAGTAAAACTTCAAAATTGAGGTTTTCCAATTATTCAGGTCTTGGCCAACATGAAAGTAAAGTCTTCTTTTGCTTCTCTCGAGGAGTATGGGAAGTCCCCGGGGGCTTTGGAGGGAAGGGGGTGTCCTAGTGACCTCGGGGGAGAGAGGGGGGGAGGGGGGCGTCGTCCTTAGAAGGCGGGTAGGGGACGGGGGCGAGATCGTTTAAGAGCATTTTGTGAAGTGACTTTCAAATTATATGATTTTCATTTCCATATTAAAACTCTTATCCTAATGACCCACCCAGGGGTAAATTATTTCAATTTAACTTCCACACTGCACTGCAACACGGGCCCTAATGCGGGGCTCTTTCACCCTTAATAACCCTCGGCGTAGGAGTGATATTCCGCTGCGCCCGACAGTTCGCTTAAAGAACTGTGGTAGCCCTCTAATAAAGTTTCCGTTTGTGGTTCTGCGTGAAAGGCCGGACAGTAAAAATTAAAACACCACTAATGGACAAATTAACAGATCGGGAGCCAGGAATGGTCCCCGAAGAAGCACTGCGGCGGAATAAAGAATAACACTAATCAAAGCTCTGTGCCTTTCAATGCCAGACTTTACGTACGTAAAGAGAGAGAGAGGAGAGAGAGAGAGAGAGAGAGAGAGAGAGAGAGAGAGAGAGAGAGAGAGCACGGCCTTTACTATAAGCCTCATTCCACTCCATATCCATTCTACCCCTCCTCTGCTGTGCGCTCTCTCTCTCTCTCTCTCTCTCTCTCTCTCTGAAGCAGTATCCAGTTAGAGGAAACGCAATAGAAATTGGACGAAGAGTAAGGGGAGAATTTTTTCCCCTTTACACTAGTTGAGAAAGACTCTTTTTCCCCTCCCTACCTTCTTGTTTCTAACCCTCCCTTTTTGCTATCAATTGCTCCCTTGGCCCTTTCTTTTCGTCTTCCGTTTTGGCATGTATAGACTGCTCTCTCTCTCTCTCTCTCTCTCTCTCTCTCTCTCTCTCTCTCTCTCTCTCTCTCTCTCTCTCTCTTGAATCTGAAACCTTAGCTTTATTCTGAAGCAGATAGAAAATTTAATTCTCTTTTTTACTATTACCCTCTAAAACATTAGGCGTGTATAACTATATAAGTTTCAAATTATGAATCTCTCTCTCTCTCTCTCTCTCTCTCTCTCTCTCTCTCTCTCTCTCTCTCTCTCTCTCTCTCTCTCTCTCTCTCTCATCTGAAACCGTCGTTTTATATGGAACTACATTATGGTATATAGAAGATCTGAATTCTCTCATTTTATCATTTTCCTTTGAAACTGTAGCTTTATATAATCATACAAGTGTAGTAAGTTATGACTCTCTCTCTCTCTCTCTCTCTCTCTCTCTCTCTCTCTCTCTCTCTCTCTCTCTTTGCGAGACAGAATTTCCTTTTCCTTGAAACTGTAGCTGTATGTAAGTATACAAATTTAGTAAATTATGACTCTCTCTCTCTCTCTCTCTCTCTCTCTCTCTCTCTCTCTCTCTCTCTCTCTCTCTCTCTCTCTCTCTCTGCCTTTAAAATTCGGGCCAAGTTTTAACATCTTTTCCTCTGTGCATTGAAGGGAAGGAGAAGCAGCCCCTCTGCAAAGAAGATGCTTTCGGCCAAAGGTTGTAACCGCTCTATAACCGTGGCCACTCGACGACACAACCAGGGCCACGCAGCTTATACACAAATTACGCCACGAGTGGGGGACGAACTCGCCAGAGTGGCCCGCCGACACAAAAATGCCCGCCCCACCCCACCCCCTCCCTTAACCCTTCTGGATGCACAGGCCCTTCAAAGAACGCTACCCCTCCTGCTCCTGCTGTGGAAAATGCGGGGAAAAAAGTGCTCGTACGCTTTCCTTCTTCAGGAGAAAAATATATATAGAACTATTTCATATTTATATATCCATACACGCTGTGCATGCATGCACGAACGTATGTGTGCATACACATTCATATATATACATATATATATACAATATATGTATATATATATATGTATATGTATGCATATATATATATATACACACACATACACTTCCCTGTTATGAATAGATTTAATACATCACTTGCTTAATTCTCTTTCTCTCTCTCCCGACTCCTCCTCCTCTCGTCATTTTGCTATTTTCCGGGAGAGATCATCGGTGATCTCTTTCCACCGGGCTAGTCACCTTTTAAAAAACGTTAAATGTGATCCAATTACTCCCGGAACGACGTCCCCAGAAATATCCTTAATCTGACTGCATCCTTATGATACCATGTTGATTCCACGACTCTTCACTTTTGATAGAAAAGCAGGGAAGGAGGGAAGGAAGGAAGGAAAGAAGAAAAAGCCGAAAAGTGGATTAGGAAAAAAAAAAGAGCGAGTGAAAAAGCAATATACATTTTAAAGAGTCTCCTCCCCCACCCCCTCCCCTGCCCAGGCGACTCCTCTATCCTCGCCCCCCAACCCCTCTCTCCCATCTTTTTAAACTCACCCATCTTGAATGAGAGAAGAAAGTTGTTTTTTGAAAGGAGAGGAAATACCAAAATGGCACCTTTTTAAAAAGATCACGAGGGTCCTTAGCCCAAGCGTTCCCCACTCTCCCCGCCCCCACCCCTGCCCCCTCTCCTTTCTCCACCAACCCAGACACAGATCATAGGAACCATTTAACTATCTACTACTTCCAACCCTCTAAACTCCCCTCCCCCTCCCCCCCTCCCAACCTTCTCCCCCGCCATCTCTCTCTCTCCTTGTAAAAGCGACCACAAATGATATCTTACTCTGAACATTTTTTTTTTATCTTTTTCTTTTCAGTGCCACACGAAAGAAAGATCCTAATGAGTGCTTGCGCCACGAGTTTCAAACTCCTTCAATGAGAGAGAGAGAGAGAGAGAGAGAGAGAGAGAGAGAGAGAGGTGACTTCCCGGTAATGTAATGATTTCTGTAAAGCCGTTAGCTACCTCCTTTTTGAATATTGCTAGTGGTCTTTCTCTCTCTCTCTCTCACTCACTCAGAATGGAGAGAGAGAGAGAGAGAGAGAGAGAGGGAGAGAGAGAGAGAGAGAGAGAGAGAGCCTCGCACGTAGTTTTCGGCATCCGATAACTTCCATTAGGACGAACCACTCCAGATCCTCAACTCGTTAGTGATAAATGTAATGCTCTGGACGTTTCGGTTTTTATGAAGCAAGCTTCTGCTCTCACCTCTCGGTACAGGTCTGTCTCCTCCTCAGGGGTTCGGGAATGACTGCAGTTGCTTTCATCACTATCATCATCATCATCATCTGCAGCACACGCGTTATCATTATCATCATCGTCGTGTTCAGTACAGTCGTGATCGTCGAATGCTGACGTCATTAATATAATCGTCGTAATAATGATTCATTAATATAATCGTTGTATCAATGATTATTATTACCATTATCATGCGCCTTTTCCCTTGGAGAGGGAGAGCGGTGGCTCCGGAAGTTGCTACCCTTCCAGGTTTCAAAATTTATTTTTGGAATGAGATTTCTAGACCTACACCCTGCTTCACGTTTGGTACTCCAGGCTGGCCACCCATCCAAGCACTGTCTTGCCCCTTTTGTTTGTTTTGGCAGTTTTAGCTCCGGAAGTTGCTACCCTTCCAGGTTTCAAAATTCATTCTTGGAATGAGATTGCTAGACCTACACCCTGCTCCAATAATCCAAGCTGGTCACCCATCCAAGCACTGACTTGCCCCTTTTGTTTATGGCAGTTTTCCTTGTCAACAAGACGGGCGTAAATCTGTTCACTTGATGCCTTCAATGGTTGGGTGGTGTACATCAAGACACTTTAAGGGGGACCTGGGTCCTAGTTTGCATTTTTGCCTACATGATACCTCTTTTTCCCAAGTGTGCCAAGGTGTTAAAAGTATTAAAAGGGGCCTGTTGTTGACCTCTGGAGTTTGACTGACCAACCGAGCCCCTTGATTTAAATAAGTTTGGTGCTTTTTTTTGGTTGATTGTATTTATTGTTGTTGTAGTTGTTGCAACTGTTGTGGTCAAAACCCTGGATTTTCGCTTGCGTTAATATCATTTGTTCTTTCATTGATTTTTATTCATATTATTGGTGGGAGAAAATTGTTTTCCAGCTGATGGGAAGTGCTGTAGAAACTTTCGTAAATATGTGTCATTCTATAAGACAAAAGAAAGAATGTTTCAGGGACAACTAGAGTTAAATTCAAATATGTAGTTTCATGGTTGACAGAAAAGTAATATATTCATGACTAATCCGGAAAATAATGTTTTATGATGGTAACATAAAATTTTCCCCGAGGTTTGTTGAATTTTGTTGAATTTTCCATGCAGGTATTTGAGGATTTTAAGATCAGGGTAGCCACCGGAATTTAAACAAGGTTGTCAGAAGGCAGCACCGCTCTGAGGATGGTTTAAAATGTATAAGCCCAAACTTTGTGAAGTTTTCCATTGTTTAACTTGATTTTTGACCCAAGGTCAGAGTGACCTGATAGGAGGGATTTTGACCTTGAAGGATCTTCAGTAGGGAGTTGCCGTTTCCCAATAGTCTTACTTCAGTAGCTACAAAGGTTATTGGGAACTTGAAAGAACTGAATCTGTTCTCTCAGCGAGTCAGAAATTCTGAAAAGTGACGCTTTAACTCCTAAGTAGAGTTTCATATAACCATTGATGCTCAGAATTTTTTTCTAAATATTCACGATTGAAGATTCTCGTTTAAACGTCTCGAATATTTTATCGAGATATGTAGAAAACTTTAACTGGTGTCTTTATAAGCTGTGATTTTTCATAAGGTTTTTGTCTCAAAATATTTTCTTAGCTTCAGGTGAATTATGGCATGTTCCACCCAAGGACTGTCAAAATTGTTATTTTAGCAGAAATTAAGTCACTGCCACCTTTTTTTACCGTCGAAAAATTATTTAATGTATATTTGCATTAAAATTAAATTTTTTTTTTTGCATTGATTTTAATGCAGCATTAAAATCTGTCAAAAAAAACTTATCTTCTTAATCAAGTACCGTACTTTCGCTGTTGTTGAAATAAATACTTTCACAACTTAAGGAAACTAATTTGAACGTTAGCAGAGATTCAGTATCGTAGCTTTCAACCACGATTATTTAAACGTCGGGAATACCTCCTTTGAATGCCCTGGAAAAAGAGTCATTGAGACTGACTCAAAGAGGAGGAATACCTTAAAAGAGCACCGACTCCCCCTCTCGAGGTCGACCTCGTATATACATATACCTCCTCTCGAGGTCAGCCTCCGTCTGAATAGGAAGAGTCCCGAGGCAAAAGTTTCAGCATTCAGCGGGATACGATGCACTTCGAGTCTGTCGAAATTCGCCTGCTCTAATTTGATTGCTCTCGTGCGGCGGAAGGTTAGATTCCTTCGGTGTTGTCGTTGTGAATGGGAGGTTGAGGGGGCTATTAGTGGTGTGGTAGTTTTGGGCGAGTCACTGTGTTTTTTTTTTAAGAGCATTTTATTTTTTTTTGATAGGCGCGGTGGTAGTATGTAACCTGGGACTTCATATACAAATGAATGTTAATTCTCTCTCTCTCTCTCTCTCTCTCTCTCTCTCTCTCTCTCTCTCTCTCTCTCTCTGTGTGTGTGTGTGTGTGAGCGCGCTTGCTTTATAGGTGAAATTACAGTGTGTGTGTGTGTGTGTGTGAGCGCGCTTGCTTTATAGCCGAAATTACAGTGTGTGTGGGTGTGGGTGTGTGTGTGGGTGTGTGTGGGTGGGTGAGCGCGTTTGCTTTATAGCGTAGGCGAAGAAACAAAAGAGCTGAAATTACAGAATAGCATCTTACACTTAGCAGTAATTAACAAACTGAAAAAATGTCTAAATGGTTGAGTTAATACGAGATGTTCTAGAAATACCATGGACTGGATACTGCTAAAACAGTTGAGATCTTGTATTTGCGATTATTTTGAGTGGTACTTGCGAAGTTTACTTTACTCTAATATTTTTCTTACCACAGAAAATTGGTTATTTTCCTTGCTCATGTGATACGTTAGTGACTTATTAAGTTTTCTTCGTTTCAGCAGGGGCAGATAGTATGGCGTTTCTTTCTTTACGGATACTGGGATTACCTAACGTAGTTATTCTTCGTGTGACAAAGTATTATGAACTTAATGTAATTTCGTAAATATTGGGGAGGTCGATACAAGAGGATTTATACTCAGTGCCTAATGACAGTATTTTTCTTGTTTGTGTGTTACCAGAGAGAGAGAAAGAGAGAGTTGTTCTTCATGTAACAAAGTATTATTGACATTATGTAATTTCGTAAACATTTGAAATTTTTATATAAAAGGATTTGGATTCAAGGACGATGAACAGATCTACTGTTTGTGAGTTAACAGAGAGAGAAAGAGAGAGAGAGAGAGAGAGAGAGAGAGAGAGAGAGAGAGAGAGGTTATTTTTCATGTAACAAAGTATTATTGACATTATGTAATTTCGTAAACATTTGAAATTTTGATATAAAAGGATTTGGATTCATGGACGATGAACAGACCTACTGTTTGTGAGTTAAGAGAGAGAGAGAGAGAGAGAGAGAGAGAGAGAGAAGTTATTTTTCATGTAACAAAGTATTATTTACATTATGTAATTTCGTAAACATTTGAAATGTCGATACAAAAGGATTCGGATTCAAAGTCAGCGACAATATATCCTGTTTGTGAGTTAACACAGAGAGAGAGAGAGAGAGAGAGAGAGAGAGAGAGAGAGAGAGAGAGAGAGAGAGAGAGAAGGTATCGCGCAATTTTCAACTATATAAAACCATGGCAAGAGAAGGCGATCTCAGCAAAGAGTCATATATGTGGGCAAACCGACACATGTGCCCGCACTGTGGGCAGAAGAAATGCCCGTTGTATAATAAAACATTTGTGTTGTAATTGCAACACACTTCCAAGTCCTTTCTCGGTAGGAGAAACCTCCGCGAAAGAGTAAAATAATTTTTTTAAGCGTTTGACGCTCCTGTTGTCATTATGTTTTCAACAAGAGCGTCTTCCGTGGCGGAGCAAAACATTTGCATTGAAAACGTTCGGTGTTCCCCTGGTTATACATTTTTCTAACAGTTATCTCAGTAGCTATAATCTGTAAGTATCTCACGTGTTTGATTACGATACGAAGTCATTATCTGCATACGCGCACTTTAGATATGCATTCATTGATAGTATGCATTTTATAAAATATGAACGCATATATTGTACATGGATTTGTATACAGTGCGTCTCTTTCAGCGAAGTTGTGTAACGTTGGAAGACTGACTAGATAAGTCAGTGTCACACAGTAGACTTTTGATTTATTCTGCAATGCCACCAATAAAGGCACTAAAGGTTCCCCTGTGGTCACACCCCTGTTGGGGGTCTTTGCCGTCAGTGCACCTCACGCGGTGCACTGTAGACATTACTTTAGGTTCTTTGCAACGTCCACTCGGCCCCTATAGCTGCAACCTCTTTCATTCATTTTACTGCACCTCCGTTCATGTTATCTTTCTTCCATCTTACTTTCCACCTTCTCTAACAATTATTTCCTGGTGCAACTGCGAGGTTTTCCCTCGTGTTACGACTATAAAAACCGTTTTACTCTCAGTTTCCCTTTCAGCTCTGAATGACCTCATAGGTTACAGCGCTTGGCCGTTGGCCTAAATTTTATATTCCAGTTCTAATTCCAATTCCCTTTGGTCACAAGAGTCGAATCATTCAGGCATTTGTATATCTTCAGCGGAGTAATTACAGACATTTAATATATTCCCGTAGATTTGGCCATAAGACGGCAGTTCATATGCCACATGCTTAGCCTCATACTAAAACTCGCTGTTGTTTCCTCAGGTGAGGAAACTCTTTCCTCAGCTGAGCGACTTCAGTTTTGCTACTAGTATTGGCTTTCAATGCGCTCAAGTGACAGCGCCATCTGGCGGGGCAGTGGCGTGGGTCAGGCAACTTCATCCTAAAATTTTAGTAAATGCAAAGATATAGTCACACTCTGTAAGAGGCACAGATTCAGTAAGGCTATACATTATATATATATATATATATATATATATATATATATATATATATATATATATATATATATATATATATATTGTGAATGTGTGTGACCACAACACATTTGCGGTCATAAGCGCTTTCTCGTATAACGATTTGTATTTGTGTAAAGCGGATGTGATCGAAAGGTACAGAAGGACTCCATTAATTTGATCAAACCTAAATAGAAAAAAATATATGTACTTATACCTGCATATATTGTACGATACAGACAAGACCACAATTGTTAATTGGAATGTGGGAAAAGACTTATAGACAAATAAGTGAAATATTTTCGTCCACGGTTCTTTCTGCCAATGACAACGGACCCTCCGGCAATTCCTGAACGGCATCGGTACCTTGACCTTACGTATTGTTAGGGTAAATTCATTTCGCCGTTTGTTACCCACTGAGCTAAGTATGCATAAGACGTAGACTATACATACACATATACATATACATAATATATATATATATATATATATATATATATATATATATATATATATATATATATATATACTGTATGTTTTTATATATAAACATTATTTTATGATTATCTAGTAATAACCTTTGTATTGATCTAACTGGAAAAACATTAGAAAAGCGGATAGAACAGCATAGAAAATGTATATATATATATATATATATATATATATATATATATATATATATATATATATATCTAGTGATAATATTTATATTGATCTAACTTGAAAACATTAAAAAGAGACTAAAACAGCATTAAAAATGTGTAAGACGTACGCAAGTAAATAGTATGATAATTGTTAACGTTAGTGAAACAAAACGAACAATCAACTGGGAGGGGGCAAAGAAACTGTAGTTTATTCTGACAATGCACTGGAAAGAAACATGACTGGTTCTAGTTCTATAAAAGAAACCTTTTGTAGTATTATGTTTACCAGTGAAGGCGTGTAACAACTTGGTCCATTAATTACAAAGGAAATATGTAAGATGTTTAAATTTTAAGGAAGTAGATATGTAATTGAATTTTTAAACAAAGTCCCTGACCAAAGCACAAAATTAGCGTGTGGTCCACCCCGGTACTTGTCAGGTGTACACTTTCAGTTTCCAGCGGTCTGTGTGTTTGTACGTCTTCCTAGCATATAAATTGTGAATTTCTACCTATGTATCAGTCCTTCGTTAGTGACTTAGAAATAAAGCCTAAATCGGCCAGGGCCTACACCCAGTCTTCTATTTTTCCCTGTGGTAATGAGTGATATATATATATATATATATATATATATATATATATATATATATATATATATATATATATATATATATATATATATATATACATACATATATAATGTAAACTGTATACATATGTATCCACTATAAACACATGTATGTGTGTGTATATATATATATATATATATATATATATATATATATATATATATATATAATGTATACTGTATACATATGTATCCACTATATACACATGTATATGTGCGTGTGTGTGTATACATATATATATATATATATATATATATATATATATATATATATATATATATATATATATAACGTGTGTGAGTGTTTGTGAAAGTATAAAATCAAATGCTTTTGTCCTATACTCTTTCTCATCGGCAAAATTAATCATTTGGTGACCATCATATTCCAGTCCTGTAATAGACCCCAAAATGAACTATGAATACGATGTGACCTGTGTCCGAGTCGGGGTCATCATACTGTAGGCGTCCCCGAAGCAGGAATGAAGTGTGTTTGTGGGCGTGGGATCCCATAGTTAGGATAATAGCAGGACCCACTTGTCCTGGCTTATAGGTAAGCGAGCATCCATAAGTCAGCCAGGCATCATGATTCGGGTAGGATTGCCTTTGGGGTGGGGTGGGTGGGAGGATGATGGGTGGAGCTGGGTAGGGGAGAGGACTTGGTAGGGATTGGGGGAGTGGGAAGAATGGTGGGAAAGGCCCTGTTTGTACGTGACAGTTAATCAGCGTAGTCAGTGAGGCGCTATGGAGCCCCTTGGCCCAGGGGGGCCCGCTCTTGCTGAAACTTACAATTGGGTGGTTACACGCCCCACACGCACACACACACATACACACACCCCTCCTATGTCCCCTCCACACCTTCACCCCCCACTCTCAATCCACTCTCCTCCCATCACCTCATCAATTGCACGAGGGCGGTGTTGGGGTGATTCTCTGCATCCAAGCTCCACCAGCCCCTCGTCTCTCCTCTCCCTCGTACCTGTTAACTTGACAGAAACGGAGAGTTGATTGGTCGCCAATTTTGCGATTAAGGGTCGGATGGGATTGCGGAAAGGTCACGTCTGTTGCCCAACATCAAAAGTCCGGGTTTCGGGAAGGGAAATTTAGTTATGTTTATCCCGCTGCTGAGAGAATGCAGGATACAGGACGTTATGTGAAGTTTCCCTTATTGTTGGTACGCGCTGTTTGTTGCTATTTTCCTCGGTAAATAATCATCTTGAGGTTAAACCTTTCCTTCTTGCATATATTTTGTTGTAGATGGACGTTGTTCACGAACTAGATAGGTAAAAACTAAGCAGTCACTCGGATCATTCTTAATATAGTTCCATGTGCTGTAATTCGTATGTTCATACATACTTACATACTCGCACACGCATATATAAATGTATATCTATATATTAGTGTACCAGTGCTATCAGAAATAAATAGCAATAAAATGCGTACCGTTGGAAAGGTAATTCATCTTATTTTTACACTGTGTAAAGGAATACGTTTAACACTTACTTTTTTTATAGAGCATTCTTAGAGCAATGTTAATTTCCCGCTAACATCGTCATTATTTTTACCTTTTGTTTTGCTTCTTTTGCTTTTTTTTTATCACAGTGAAGTACAACTATTCACC
>NC_089779.1:11929403-11944403 GCF_040412425.1 Macrobrachium rosenbergii | reverse complement strand
GTGGGGTTGCACTGGGGACGCGGGTCTGTAAATCGTAAATGGTTGGGTTTTGTGATAACAATACTAATGGTGATACTATATACAGCGTTTTGTGATAGTTGCTCTCCGTTACCTTTAGAATATTCATTATGATTAAATCAATGTATTAGGAATAAATTTTAGGTGAACTAATTGGTCTGTAAATTGTAAGTGATTGTATTATGTGACAATAATACTGATAATGATACTACAGCGTTTTGTGACAATATTACTAAAATTAAAGAACATATATGTTGCTCTCCGTTGCCCTTAGAATATTCTTAATAACTAAATTAATCTATTAGGAATAAATTTTAGGTGAACTAATTGGTCTGCAAATTGTAAGCGATCGTGTTTTGTGACAATAATACTGATGATGATACTACAACGTTTTGTGACAGATACTAATGATAATACTAAAATTAAAGAACATGACCATTGCTCTCTGTTCCCCTTATAGAATATTCGTAATAATTGAATTTATGTATAAGGGATAATTTTAGGTGAACTAAAAGTCAACTCGAATATATTGAACAGCATTTTTCTTTTACGGTTTATGGGTACGGCCGGGGATGGTCCACTTAGGGAGGAGGGCTTCAGTAAAATAGGTGGTGCCGTGGTACTTTTGTCCTCAGTCGGTCCCCAATTTCGAAGCTCTGTTTTCGAAATTTTGAAAGTTATTGAAATTACAGTTAGGAGAAGAATAATTAATTGGCTTGGGAATTTTTTCTTATTTGAACATATTAATGATAAAGTAATAGCAGCCGTAATGATAATATAATGATAATGGTTAAGTATTATTATAATTAATATTTCCCCCAATTGACAATGAAAATGCTTGTAAAATTATTACAGCTCCTTGTAGAATTATCACTATTATGAAGTAATTATTATTATTATTATTATTATTATTATTATTATTATTATTATTATTATTATTATTATTCCTATGCCACTGATATAGTTAAAGAAAAAACTTTGCTTTTTTGCTAACTTAGAGAGTGGTCAGCAGTAAGATTTTCTGTTGAAATATCAATAAATGGGCACCATTTTCCTTACCCCCTGAATAGTTTCGTTGATATACTACACGCGCATATTCTCTCTCTCTCTCCCTCTCTCTCTCTCTCTCTCTCTCTCTCTCTCTCTCTCTCTCTCTCACACACAGCAGTGCGACTGGATCAAGTGTATCTGTCCTCCTCATTATTGTTTTCACTTCTTAAACATCGAGTGCGCAATTGTCCCCTTAACAGTTTAAAACGATCATTAATTTACTTACATTGTTTATATATATAGTCATTGATTTGTTAATTTATCTTTCTTTTTCTTAAATAAGTTATCTTTTCTTTCTGTATATCCCATCACCTCCTGTTACTTCTTTCTAATGAATACAATGTTCTTTGGAAGCTTGAAGTTCAGGTCATTGGCTCCTGCGGGCTTGTTGTTTCTTATGAACAGGGTTCGTCTTCTGAGTAATGATAATATTTTTCGAAATAAATGTCCAATGGAGCAGTTTATTAATTGACGGTTGTTGCAAGTATCACTCGTGTTCTGGGACAGATCTGTGAAGTCACGTAATTTTTTAAGATTTCACTTGGAATAGTTTTTTGAGGTACGAGTGATTTTTCGGATTTTAAACATTTGTAAGGAACGCCTCCGTAATACATTTGACATATAGTAAATCGTAGAGTGTGAACTTTTGTCTCGATGTACATTTGGTTGAAATTTTGATTATTCGTTGCATTGTTTAACTAACAGGAGGTTAAAGCGCATCGAAAATTTCGTTAGACTTTGAACAGATTATTGGTGGTAGAGAGTTATCTATGGGATAAGCAAGATCTTCCTGCAGAACTTATATGCAAGGTAGGCAATAAAGTATGCAGACCAATATTGCTTCAGAAATAAATAGTGTAAATTAAAACAAATTTCATTCACTGAATAACGTATGCAGACCAAAATTACTTCAGAAATAAATACTGTAAAATAAAAACAGATTGCTTTCACTACATAACATACGCAGCCCAATGGTGCTATAGACATAAATTCTTTTCAATAAAGATAAAATTGATTCTCCCTTTTTTTTCACTACGAAAGTGATGACCATCAAATGAAAGGATTCTTTTTTCACAACTTGTATATACAGCGTCGAGTCGATTGCGACCAACGCTACTTGGCGCGTTAAGGAGATAAAAAGTAGTAAAATAAAATGAATTAATATAGCGGGTTAAGTTACCCTTAACCACTGGGGCACGAAGAAGGGTATAATTCCATTTCCGCTCATACAGACATATATCTATCGAAACCAATACATTTTGCTACGATGATGAGGGTGGGTCTGTTCCAGTTCTGTCAAGTGACTTCGTATCTAACTACTTTCTGATAATGGCTTTGTTACCGAACTCCTTTCTGCCATCGACTCTCGCACATGACCAAGTTCTTTTAGTGACTTTTCGTATATAAATATTTTCTGCAAGTTACTTTTCGTGCATAATTATTTTCCGCAAGTGATTTTTCATTCATAACCACCAAGTTCTGCAAGTAACTTAACTCACAGTCTTGTTCTGCTAGAGAATTTTCCAACGTAAACGTTCAAGCAAGAGACGTTCAGACGTTGTCATGTTGAACAAGTTACTTTTAGACGCAGGTACGTTACTTAAGTGATTATTCCTAACTAAGGACTCTCTATAAATTATTTTTGTAGGTAATCCTGTTTTGCTAATGAAACTCAGGCGTCAGCAAAGTCAGCTGGCGATTATTGAGACATCAGCAAGTTATGCACATGACTTTCAGATCGTATCAGTCAGTGTCTCTCAGACTTCATCACCGTCTGAAAATGACTTTCAGACGCAGAGACGTTTTGTAAGCGTCCGTCAGACGTGAACACATCGTGCAAATAACTTGTCTGAAACAAGCAAGCACGTCCTGCAAAGGGTTTTCAAGCTTGAAATCCTAAATATTTAAACGGCACACCGTTTCCTTAGACTGCCAACCAACTTGGCAAGGAACCAATAATGTTTTTCCATTGAGCTGCTCTTGATACACAGTTTCAACGATCAAAATATCTTCCTGTTTCACTTAGTCTCAGAACCATCTGCAAGATATTTATGCATATCCGTTCTAGGGCGTTTCGTTGAAAAACAAACAAAATCAGCTCTTATACGTAAGATTAACTCGTCAACATGTCCCGTCCCACGATCTTCGACACAGCACCAAGCGGATATCAGTCAGCTAGTCTAAAGGCCTCCCCGTTCTACCTTGAGGATCAGAATCTAACCGCCTTTCCAGTGGCACTAGATTGTTTTTTGTTTGTTTGTATATGTGTGTGTTGTATTTTCTATGTGTTTTTTTTTTTCTTTTACCATCCAAGAGCTTATTTTTATCAATCTCCTCCCTGTATGCTCTGGAATTCTTCTCTGAAGTTCTTCCTCCTCCTCGAATTTATTTTTATCAATCTCCTCACTGTGTGCTCTAGAATTCTCCCCAGAAATTCCTTCTCCTCCTCCTCCTCCCCCCTTCTTCCACTTCTCCTCTTCCTCCCAAGGAGAAGGTTTTTGGGGAGTGGGGCCTGGGGAGAGGACAGGAGGAGGACCTGGGGATGTGGTGACAGTGATGCGCCTCAACTGTTGCCGGTAATTGATCTAACCCTTGAAACTTGTACACGTCAGCCGCAACAGTCGCTCGAGAGCCTCCATGGAAGGGTTGTTTGGTTGGTTTGCTGGGAGGAGGGAGGGGGAGGGGAGGGAAGGGAAAGGAAGGGGTACGAGAGACGGGGACACAGAGAGCATTTCTGTAGAACCAAATTACAAAACAGAGGAAGAAGAAGAAAGGATAAGACCGATAAACACACAAACACACTAATTTCCTTACCGTAATAAAAAAAAAGTGATTCGGAAATTCAGGACAAAACAATAAACCGCAAAGGTGTAATAATAAACAAGTAAAAAATGCGCCGAAATTTCCTCTGCGCAGTCGAGTTTTCTGTACATCGTATGATCAAGGCCGCCGGAAATAGATCTATCTTTCGGTAGTCTCTGTATATGCTGTATGAGCCGCGGCCCATGAAACTTTAACCTCTGCCCGGTGGTGGCCTGTCCTATATCGTTGTCAGAAGCACGATTATGACTAACTTTAACCTTAAACAAAGTAAAAACTACTGAGGCTAGAGGGCTGCAATTTGGTATGATTAATGATTGGAAGGTGGATGATCAACATACCAATTTGCAGCCCTCTGGCCTCAGTAGTTTTTAAGACCTGAGGGCGGACAGAAAAAGTGCGGTCAGAAAAAAGTGCGCACAGAAGAGTGCGGACGGACAGACAAGCCGGCACAATAGTTTTCTCTTACAGAAAACTAAAAGAGGGAGAGAAATTACAAAGAAGAAGAAGAAGAAGAAGGGATGAGACCGACAAACACACATACTCACAAACACACCCATTTTCCTTAGCGTAATAAAAAAGTGATTCGGAAATTCAGAAAGAAACAAAAGACTGCACAGGCGTAAAAATAAAGACAATAAAAATTAAAAAGAGAAAATGGGTTCCGTACCAGGAAAATAGGAGAGAAAACTAGATTCTCAAAAAGGGACTTCCTTCCCATCCTCAACTGTGGTTTCAAGTTAAAACTGAAGTCTTTAACACCTGTTAAATTGCAGAATTTTTTTTGGGCCCACGCTTGTGCCGCGGCCTCCGGGCGTTCTCGAGTGGGGTTGGCAAGAGTTTGTTTTAGCCAGAGACTAACTAGATTCCTCTTTATTTAAACGCATAGAATTGCTCAAGCATTGTTTCTCTTGCGCGTGCGTGCACGCGATACGTGTGTGTAAATATATATATATATATATATATATATATATATATATATATATATATATATATATATATATATATATATATATATGTATGTATGTATATGTATTATATATATGTTTATTTATACATATTTGTATATATATAATATATACATATATATGTATATATATGTATGTATGTAAAGTGTGCTTGTGCTTGGAACATGTCCCCTCAGAAGCTGAGTTTAATAGACGTACAGTGATGACAACGGCATTTTCCTTTGCAGTGAAAGCAGACCTGCTTCTGCAAGCCTGGAATATCTTAGGAAGACAATAAGCTTTTCTTCTCAATGTAGGGCTTGTGGGATATTGCTGTGAGATCTCTCGGTACGTGAGAAAAATCGGGACTTCGGATGTCGTCTCTAAATTATGAAGATCTTTCTCAAGTGTGATAACGTTTTTATTTTGTTTAATTATTAATGTAATTCCTATAGTCGTATTGTAAAAAACAGTAATCCTTGTTTTTACACTGTTAAGGCAAAATTCGAAACCTAGGCTCATCTTTTGTCAAATAATTTTGTTTGATTTGCGGTATTGGCGGATTTTGCCACGTGTTCTTCACGTATCTGATAAGGTCAGGTGAAATTTATGTTACATATATTATTTTTCCGTTCCGATAGGGTGGCACCTCAGGGATGGGGCTGCTAGCCCCACGCCCTTTTGTTGGCCTAGGCTGATGCTGTTACCCATTCACAGCTGGATCGAGTGATGGGCTGCAGGCCGTAATAGAAGGTAAGTGAGTTTTTTGTTGAGTGATAAAATCAGTTACCGGAAACGCCACCCCACTCCCCACACACACACATATATATATATGTATGTATGTGTATATATATATATATATATATATATATATATATATATATATATATATATATATATAATCTTGCCAAGATCACTAACGTCATCATTTAGGTGCGGTAATATAATTATTACTCTCAAATCACGTGCCTTTGGCAATTACGAAATTCGTAGTTTTTCACAACGTAATTACATACACGATACTGTATAATGTATAAACATTAAGGTATAAATAACCCACATTGCCAGAGGTACTATTGTAAATTTAAAAATTTTCGCAATTTTAATTTCCAGTACGAAAACGCTCTAAGCGAAAACTTTAGTACAAATTTCATTCCGAAACCCAACGCTAATCCGTCGCCACATATCGCAATCACGGAACGGGCGGAGTTGAACGTATGGCAACTTTTGACAAGGGAAGCCAGATCTTGATATATCTAGAAATTACTGCCATTCCAGTGCTTTTCAAAGATGCGGAATGGCCAGCCACAATATCGGTCGTTCCTGCAGCTAGCATTCCTCCTCTTCCTCCTCCTCCTCCTCCTCCTCCTTTCTGAGAGAGAGAGAGAGAGAGAGAGAGAGAGAGAGAGAGAGAGAGAGAGAGAGAAAACAGCAGCAGCAGGGAGTATATAAATTCAAGAAGGTCCCTCCACTTATTTCCATTTGAGATTCACTACTATTCAAAATCGCGGAGCGTCTGTGATTCGCTTTCATGGCTCCGACGTATCCATGTTAGCACACAAAGTGAGAGATAAGATGGGAAATCCCACTCTTCCCCACCCCCCTCTTCCTCCTCCTCCTCCTCCTCCTCTTCCCCCTACCCTTTCCCCTCCCATCCCCTCCCTCAAATCCCTCTCCCAGACTCTCTTCTATCTTCCACTCTTCCCTTCTCCCCCCCCTCCATCTCTAATCCATACGCGATAACACCCTCCTCCTCCTCCTCCTTCTTCCCCATTCTATCCACTTACCCTCACCCCCACCCTCACCCCCATCTTCAGTCTCTGGATACCTCCATTCACTTTATTGTACACAACATGCATATCATTTCAACTCTTCTGCCAGACACACGTATGAGGCTCATATGAGTGTGTTGTATGTCTGTGTGTACGGGCACACATTCACATGTTTCCTTAATCCTCATATTAATTTTTCAAGTGCACATGCGCGTATATATATATATATATATATATATATATATATATATATATATATATATATATATATATATATATATATATATAATATATATGTACATATATAAAATAATGTGTATATATATATATTTTATATGTACATATTTATGTATATGTATATATATATAATGTATGTTTAAGTGTGCGCGCATTTATTTTGCGTTAACGGTAAACTGGAACAATTTTATTTTTTAGCAAGATTCTTAAATGATTATTGATGCACTACCTTTCTTAAGCTTATCTTACTCGATTAATAGTAATTGTAGATATAATATAATTAAATTCTGTTAATATGATTATGTTGGCTGACTTCGAAATGCTCATGACATTGACGGCGGTTTTGTCAAACAGCACCACCGTGTTAATAAGTTCATTTAGATTATCTCTGAACCCTTGGTTTAATTTTAATTCAATCTTATTTCAAGTAACTGATATTTTAAAGAATAAAACTTCTTTAGCTTGAAGGTAAGACTGGACAGTAGTTCGAGGTCGAAAAACAGAATAAAACACGAATCGCATTTTGCCTGACCAAGGATATTTTTAAACCTCCCCCTCTCTCTCTCTCTCTCTCTCTCTCTCTCTCTCTCTCTCTCTCTCTCTCTCTCTCTCTCTCTCTCTCTCTCTCTCTCTCTCTCTCATAAATAATGTTAGAAACGTTCCATGTCTTGGTTTGGTTTTGGCCTTCAACCAAACATCCACCCCCTCTCTCTCTCTCTCTCTCTCTCTCTCTCTCTCTCTCTCTCTCTCTCTCTCTCTCTCTCTCACACACACACACACACACACACACACACACACACACACACACACACACACACCCAGCGTCTTGCAAATTCATAAGAAAAACTTAATAGGAATCATAGATATATTTACAAATGTTCCATGCGTTGGTCTTGGTCCACAACCATCCCCCTCCACCTCTCTCTCTCTCTCTCTCTCTCTCTCTCTCTCTCTCTCTCTCTCTCTCTCTCTCTCTCTCTCTCTCTCTCTCTCCCAGTCTTGAAAATTCATAAGAAAAACTGAAAAGGAATCATATAAATATAATATTTACAGATGTTCCCTGTGTTGGTTTTGGTCTACAACCAATCCCCCCTCTCTCTCTCTCTCTCTCTCTCTCTCTCTCTCTCTCTGTGCGGACAAGTGATGGAAACAAAGTAAATCTTTCCAGGAGGCAGCCTCCTCCCAATAGCCGGCGACCAACCACCCGAAAGTAGATAAAATTGTTGCTGCAGTTTCGACTCTTGCGCAGCGAAAGCCGTAAGGGTTGATATCTCGTAAACGATACAAGGCAGGGTGACCCTAATAGCCTATTTTCTGCGAGAGAGAGAGAGAGAGAGAGAGAGAGAGAGAGAGAGAGATATCAAACCTCACTTAATTTGAGAGATCAAAACTAACTTAATTTTTTCGACATTTATTGTCATTAACCATCTATATGTAAAACAATTTTTGTACATTTATCGTTGCTTTTCTTTTGCTTACGAACCCTAGGAGAGAGAGAGAGAGAGAGAGAGAGAGAGAGAGAGAGAGAGAGAGAGAGATATCAAAACTGACTTGACTTGTTGACATTTATTATTATCAATAACCGTACGTCACTTCAGAACATTAAGTAAAACCATTTCTGTACATTTATCGTTACTTCTTTTGCTGACGAACCCTAGGAGAGAGAGAGAGAGAGAGAGAGAGAGAGAGAGAGAGAGAGAGAGAGAGAGAGAGAGAGAGGTCGAGCGGTTGGAGTAGCAAAATTTTCAGTTACTACTCGGGAAAGTTATATAGATATTCCGGATTCAGGGACTTGAATAGGTGGTCACTCCCACAGCATTTGATAAGGAAATTGTTTCATATGTTGGGTTTTTGGTCACATTTCAACCAGCCGACGGAGGGAGGGCGCCTGTCTGTCTGTCTGTCTGTACTTGCGCCGTTTTGCTGTCTTTCGTGCTCAGTTTGTTTAGAGCATTGCCTTTCGTGCTTAGACTGTTTAGAGCATTGCCTTTCGTGCTTAGTATGTTCTAAGCAGTGTCTTCCATGCTTAGACTCTTTAGAGCATTGCCTTTCGTGCTTAGTTTGCTTAGAGCATTGTCTTTCGTGCTTAGTTTGTTAAGAGCATGGTCTTTCGTGCTTAGTTTGCTTAGAGCATTGTCTTTCGTGCTTAGTTTGTTAAGAGCGTGGTCTTTCGTGCTTAGTTTGTTAAGAGCATGGTCTTTCGTGCTTAGTTTGCTTAGAGCATTGTCTTTCGTGCTTAGTTTGTTAAGAGCGTGGTCTTTCGTGCTTAGTTCGCTTAGAGCATTGTCTTTCGTGCTTAGTTTGTTAAGAGCGTGGTCTTTCGTGCTTAGTTTGCTTAGAGCATTGTCTTCGTGTTTAATTTGTTTAGAGCATTGCCTTTCGTGCTTAGACTGTTTAGAGCATTGCCTTTAGTGCTTAATTTGTTTAGAGCATTGCCTTTCGTGCTTAGTTTGTTAAGAGCATGGTCTTTCGTGCTTAGTTTGCTTAGAGCATTGTCTTTCGTGCTTAGTTTGTTTAGAGCATTGTCTTTCGTGCTTAATTTATTTAGAGCATTGCCTTTCGTGCTTAGTTTGTTTAGAGCATTGCCTTTCGTGCCTAGACTGTTTAAAGCATTGCCTTTCGTGCTTAGACTGTTTAGAGCATGGTCTTTCGTGCTTAGTTTGCTTAGAGCTTTGTCCTTTACTTTGTTGTTTAGAGCCTATGTAAGAGTGATTAGACTTCGTGTTTCGTCATTAATTTGAATTTTAATCTCATCTTTTAAGTAGTTTATGTGAGGCATGTATGTAATGTATGAGAGTTGACGTGAGGAATATAAGAAATGTATGAGAACTGATGTGAGGAATATAAGTAATGTATGAGAGTTGATGTGAGGAATATAATAAATGTATGAAAGTTGATGTGAGGAATATAAGTAATATATGAGAATTGATGTGAGGACTGTAAGTAATGTAAGAAAGTTGATATGAGGATTTATGTGAGGAACATAAGGAATGTATGAGAGTTTGTGTGAAAAATGTAAGTAATGTATGAGATTTTATGTGAGAATAAAAGTGATGTATGAGAGAATGAAGGATAACGAAGTCAAGAAATGTCGAAATAGATTTCGATCTGCGAAAGGAAAAAAATATATTATTAATTTCTCTTCATGTAAGAATAGAATTGCAACTGAGAGTGTAAGATTTCACAGACAAAAAGAAAAGCAAATGTTACGGTGTGAAAAAACACACTTTCCTATTAAACAGAGGAAAATCGTCACACTAGAAACACAAGGAAAGGCATTAAGTTCCAGAATTTAGCAATGGATAAGAAATACCTGTTAATACTGCTGTCCTTTTTGAGGTGGCAATTTGAACAAAACTATTAGGAAATGAAATCGTCATTAACATAGTAACACTTACGTCAACAAAGTCCTCATTTGGAAAATTGTTCTTTGCGATATTTTTGCTGGAAAAAAAAATCCTTTGATTGATTGCCCTAAATAAGCGATGATTAGATGACGCCACGGTAAACTAGAGAATCGCGAATGGCCATGATAAATCAGAGTGAGAGAGAGAGAAAGAGAGGCCGAGAAGGATAAGGAGGAGGAGGAGGAGGAAGGAAGGAATGGAGGAGGAAGAGAGGAGAAGAAGGAGAGGAAAACTTGTGTTAAAGGGTCCTTTCTTTTCATAAGCCTTTGTTTATCGGCAAAATTAATGACTCTGCTGATTAGAAATTTCCACATTCTTTGTTTGGCGCCGCTTGTAAGACCTCCCTCAACCGCCCCAACTTGGCCGCAAAATGGAGTTGCTAGTTTGATGGAACAAAACCCTCAGGTGTTAAAAAGACCTCCAGAATACTGTCAAAGACTCCAACACTTTTTTTTTTTTTTTTTTTTTTTTCCATGGTCCCCAGTCGATCACTTGCTTTTGGTCGGGGAGGAGGGGGGTTTTTTGCCGAGGGGGGGGGAAGGAAGGGTTCCTATCCATCTCCTCCCCCTTTTGGCCTTTTCTCTCTCTCTCTCTCTCTCTCTCTCTCTCTCTCTCTCTCTCTCTCTCTCTCTCACCACTTGAAGGTTTCAGCACTTTTGCATCTAGCCTCTTGCTCACTGAATTATTCTTTTGACACATTTTCATATTTTTATCAAGCTTTTGTCCATAGTCTTAAAAGTGTATTATTGTGATAAGAGACTACACACACACACACACACACACACATATATACTGTATATATATATATATATATGCATAATGTATGTATTTTTTTGAAAATGCAGTTCGAAACATCATCTCCCGGTTACTACCACTACAGAAGACAAAAGGAAATATACATATATATATATAATATATATATATATATATATATATATATATATATATATATATATACACATATATACAGTATATATATATATATATATATATAGTTATATATACACATATACATGTATATATATGTATTTATATATATATATATATATACAGTATATATATTAATATATACATGTACTGTATATACATGTGTGTAGTGTTTATATACATATACATAAAAAATTATGTGCATTCTCTCTCTCTCTCTCTCGCCATATTCGATTTTTGCTTTTTATGTGCCTTAGAGGTAGTAACGGGGCGATTATGTTTCGAATTGAATTTTCGGGAAAGAAAAATGAAATAAAAAGTCCCAAAAATTGTATTCAGTCCCTTTTGATTTATATATATTACGGTGTGCATATTCTTGTATCGTCATTTTTCACATTCCGCGAACTGCACGATATTTTACATTCTTAGAGTTTAATGGGCATAGCTCGCTATTCATACATTTTAATATTTTTTTCTTTCCACACACACAAACAAGACTTTTGGGGAAAAATCGCCATCCGTCATTCTGCATTTATTCTGGTTGATTTGCCCGGGCCTTTTGCCAAACTCTAGTTGCAATATATGTTTTGGCTAGAATCAAATTAAGGCCCGGGTTTTTTCCGCGCTTTCTTTTCTCTTAGAAAGGGAGGGTGGGGGAGGGAGGGAGGGAGGGAATTGCTCGAGGTGGGAGGGAGGGAGGAAGGTTGGAAAAAATCATCGGCTTCGCGTTTTTTCCTTCTCTCTCTTTTGTGACATTGTATTTCGTCGGGGCCGTTCTCCAATGTCATCATTAACCGTGTCTTTGGATCCACGTTCAGTCCGGCTCTTCAGCAGAGGAATTTTTTACTGCCGAGCAGTTGTACGTTCGCGGTATTCCTCGCTATTAGAGAGAAAGAGAGAGAGAGAGAGAGAGAGAGAGAGAGAGAGAGAGAAAGCAACGACGAGTACCTTTTGAAGTTTTATCAATTACTGTGTGTATATGTATGTGCTGGGGATAGGTTGATAACGAGGGGGGGAGGGGGGAGGGGGCCAGGAGAGCTACTGGCGCAAGATTATTCCGGAACGACGAACTCAATCTGCAACATTCAGTTAACGGGGATTCTTTTTTTTTTTTTTTACGTTTATTATTTTTCCTCTTTCGGTTTTCATATCCATTAGTCTCTAAATTGGCGCAACTTAGCCTTTTTTCTCAGCTGTGGTTTGTACGGCCTTCGTTACACAGTTGGTTAGTGTATGTGTGTGTGTGTGCGTGTGTGCGCGCGATTTGCTCACCTGATGTAATTTATAGTGTTTTCCGCTCTTCACATCTTGGCCACCTTGTTTCTGAGGCAACTGTTTTGAGTTACGTACTTCAACTGTTTCTAACTGTCTTTCGTTGTTTTCTTTATTCATAATTATTTAGCTTGTTTTTTTTTCGGCTGCTGCAGATATTTAGAACTGACGTTTATACACACAAAAAAAAATTATGAGCCACCGTGGCCATGAAGTGGAGATAATATGAAATACTTTGCGTTCGATACTGAGTTCATTATAATCTTTATGGTACAGAACGAATGCCCGTAACTTCATTGGTAAGCCTACATATATATATATATATATATATATATATATATATATATATATATATATATATATATATATATATATATATATATATATATATATATAATTATTAGAGAAAGGGCAGCAGTACCGTGGTATACATGCATGAATAATGATTAACAGGATTAAATGATTAAAGTTTTAAACTGTGATATTAGACCCTGAAGCCCGATCTTTTGTGTCGGCTAGTTATTATAATAATAATAATAATTATTATTATTATTATTATTATTATTATTATTACAGTATTATTATTTATTATTATTATTATTATTATTATTATTATTATTATTATTATTATTATTAGCCTATTGTCAGGACAGAATAAAGGATTTCTGTGTAATTGGGTTTATTTCTATTTATAATGCACACAATTTTTCTTTGATTTCATAAACCAAACGATTTGCATTTATCATTGATCGGTATTTACTAAAGTAATTTGTTGATTTGTTAATGTACTCTGGCGTCGCAGTGGCTAGGGTCATCGACTCAGGTCAAACATTTTACATTCTAGACGCGTATGTGTAGATGTCATCAGATATATTTTTTCAAATAGGTAATTTTGCAGAAAATATCTAAAAATATCTAACTCACTGAAGTTCTCGTGTTCGCCTTTTGCATACGCAATGCGTATTATTCTGCGGTAGTTTTTTCAAAGACGTAAATGAGACACTGAGAAACCTATAAAACATTTTATAATATTGATTTGTGTATTTTTGTATTTGTCGGGCTTGTCGATGTGTAGATTTGAATGTACTCTGTAATCATGTAAATATTATTATTATATATTGTAAATTATATATAATATATATATACGCATATGTATATGTATAATATATATATATATATATAAATTATATAAATATATATATATATATATATATATATATATATATATATATATATATATATATATATATATATATATATATATATATATAATGTATGCGTGCGCGCGCGTACATTTGTTCTGTCTTGATTGCCGGGCTAATATATATACTCTCCTGTCTACACTGGACTAGTGTAAAAAAAGTAAATATATCTTTTTTTTTTCCGATAAATTCTGGAGAATCTGTGCACTATACACGGTTGCTTTTCACGAATGGGTACTAAGCAACCGACCAAAGCTGAATAAGTTCACGCCATGAGAGATCTTCTGAAAATGTATGAAATACGTCTCAAAAGTATCTCTATTATACATTTACAGCCTCTTGGATCTTCGGTCTGACGGTTAGGGAATTACACGGAATGAAAGTATTCTTTGTAGTCTTGTTCATGTACAAATCGTTCTTAAGTTGCTCTCTTTCCAGATATATATATATAAAAAAATAGTATGGTCAATGTGTAAAGAAAAAGTAGTTTCAATTGAACAATCAGCACCTAGAGAAGAAAAATTAAATAAGCCCATGAATTATCCAGTAAATGCCATAAGAAGTAGAACATCAGTAAAGTAACAGTGAAACAAATATGATTTAATATCTATGTATTTCAGAAAGATTCGTTCAATCGGCAGGGCCTAATTGATAGACCAGCGGAGTAAAATCGACCGATTCTTTTCCGCGCCTCGATTCCATCCAAGTTATTATCGTGAATAACTTCTAAGGTTTGCCGGCAAAACCCTCAAGTTATCCCCTCAGACTTAATATTGTCACATTAATTAATTTATTATGGCGGTTACCAGCGGCGGAGGGGGCGCTCGAATTTCCTCCTTGCGGAAGGAGAGCACAAGGCTTATAATCGCTTCACGCCGGAAGGGAAGCGGCTAATGAGCGTTACAGTAGCCTCGCTTAAAATGTCGTCGCCGCGATAAAGGACGGAGAGGTCTAAGAAGGATGATTTTGTGGGCGAAGGCGTTTGTGAGTGAATGTCGTATGAGCATCGTTTTACGAAAAGTTGATGTAGAAATTATTTAAAGATAAATGACGAAAAACAGATTCCCGTAATTGTGTTGAGGTCAGAATTTTTAGGAATGAGACATTAATACGCAAAGAAGCAATTAACAGCTTAGAAACCAGAAAGTGAATAGATAAGTAAACAAACAAACAAACATATAAACAAATATATATATATATATATATATATATATATATATATATATATATATATATATATATATATATATATATATATATATATATATATGAATAAGGCAATTGACTTCTAAGGAACAAACACAAAAAGTATCCAAAAGTTTCCGGAGCAAATAGAAAATTAGCGTGA